>NC_021162.2:47210490-47214687 GCF_000331145.2 Cicer arietinum | reverse complement strand
CACAAACACACCTATTGGATGCACAAGATTGGTTAAAAACCCTAATAGGATAAGAATAAGCCTAGGGAGGAGGAAAATGACCTAAATGTTCATCCAATGACACAAACACACCTATTGGATGCACAAGATTGATTAAAAACAGTAATTGGGCAAGAATAAGCCTAGGGAAGATGAAAATGACCTTAATTTTCATCGGATGACATAAACACACCTATTGGATGGACATGATTGTTTAAAACCCCTAATTGGACTAGAATAACCCTAGGGAGGACAAAAATGACCTAAATGTGAATCGAATGACCTAAATGTTCGCCCAATGACACAAACACACCTATCGGATGCACAAGATTGGTTAAAAATCCTAATTGGACTAGAATAAGCCTAGGGAGGAGGAAAATGACCTAAATGTGAATCGAATGACCTAAATGTTCGCCCAATGACACAAACACACCTATCGGATGCACAAGATTGGTTAAAAATCCTAATTGGACTAGAATAAGCCTAGGGAGGAGGAAAATGACCTAAATGTGAATCGAATGACCTAAATGTTCATCCAAGAATAAGCCAAGGGAGGACAAAAATGACCTTAATGTTCATCTAATGACACAAACACACCAATTGGATGCACAAGATTGGTGAAAAACTCTAATTGGACAAGAATAAATTTTAGAAGGACGAAAATGACCTAAATGTTCATCGAATGACACAAACACACCTATTGGATGCACAAGATTGGTTAAAAACCCTAATTGGAGTAGAATAAGCCTAGGGAGGACGAAAATGATCTAAATGTGAATTGAATGACACAAACACACTTATTGGACGCCAAGATTGGTTAAAAACCCAAACACACCTATTTGATGAACAAGATTGGTTAAGAAACCTTATTGGACTAGTATAAGCCTAGGGAGGACGAAAATGACCTAAATGTGAATCCAATGACACAAACACACCTATTGGATGAACAATATTCGTTAAAAACCATAATTGGACAAGAATAAGCGTAGGGAGGACGAAAATGACCTAAATATTCGTTCAATGACACAAACACATGTATTGGAGTACAAGATTGGTTAAAACCCTAATTGGACTAGAATAAGCCTAGGGAGGACACAAATGACCTAAATGTGAATTCAATGACACAAAGACAACTATTGGATGCACAAGATTGGTTAAAAACCCTTATTGGACTAGAATAAACTTAGGGAGGACGAAAATGACCTAAATATTCGTCAATTGAGACAAACACACCTATTGGATGCACAAGATTGGTTAAAAACCCTAATTGAACTAGAATAAGCCAAGGGAGGACAAAAATGATCTAAATGTGAATCCAATGACACAAACACACCTATTGGATGCACAAGATTGGTTAAAAACCCAAAAACACCTATTGGATGCACAAGATTGGTTAAAAACTCTCATTGGACTAGAATAAGCCTAGGGAGGACAAAAATGACCTAAATGTGAATTCGATGACACAAACACACGTATTGGATGTACAAGATTGGTTAAAACCGTAATTGGACTAGAATAAACTTAGGGAGGGTGAAAATGACCTAAATGTTCATCGAATTACACAAACACACCTATCGGATGCACAAGATTGGTCAAAAACCGTAATTGGACAAGAATATGCCTATGGAGGACGACAACTGCCTAAATGTTCATCCAATGACACAAACACACCTATTGGATGCCCAAGATTGGTTAAAAACCCTAATTAGACTAGAATAAGCCTAGGGAGGACGAAAATGACCTAACTATTCATCCAATGACACAAACACCCGTATTGGATGCACAAGATTGGTTAAAAACCCTAATTGGAGTAGAATAAGCCTAGGGAGGACGAAAATGACCTAACTATTCATCCAATGACACAAACACCCGTATTGGATGCACAAGATTGGTTAAAAACCCTAATTGGAGTAGAATAAGCCTAGGGAGGACGAAAATGACCTAACTATTCATCCAATGACACAAACACCCGTATTGGATGCACAAGATTGGTTAAAAACCCTAATTGGAGTAGAATAAGCCTAGGGAGGACGAAAATGACCTAACTATTCATCCAATGACACAAACACCCGTATTGGATGCACAAGATTGGTTAAAAACCCTAATTGGAGTAGAATAAGCCTAGGGAGGACGAAAATGACCTAACTATTCATCCAATGACACAAACACCCGTATTGGATGCACAAGATTGGTTAAAAACCCTAATTGGAGTAGAATAAGCCTAGGGAGGACGAAAATGACCTAACTATTCATCCAATGACACAAACACCCGTATTGGATGCACAAGATTGGTTAAAAACCCTAATTGGAGTAGAATAAGCCTAGGGAGGACGAAAATGACCTAAAGGTTCATTCAACGACAAACAAACCTATTGGATGCACAAGATTGGTTAAAACCCTAATTGGATTAGAATAAGCCTAGGGAGGACGAAAATAACCTAAATGTTCATCCAAGGACACAAATGAACTTATGGGATGCACAAGATTGGTTAAAACCCTAATTGGATTAGAATAAGCCTAGGGAGGACGAAAATAACCTAAATGTTCATCCAAGGACACAAATGAACTTATGGGATGCACAAGATTGGTTAAAACCCTAATTGGACAAGAAAAAACCAAGGGAGGACGAAAATGACATAAATGTTCATCCAAAGACACAAACACACCTATTGGATGCATATGATTGTGTAAAATCCCTAGTTGGACAAGTATAGCCTAGGGAGGATGAAAATGACCTAAATGTTCATCCAAGGACACAAATGAACTTATTGGATGCACAAGATTGGTTAAAAACCCTAATTGGACAAGAATAAGCCCAGGGAGGACGAATATAACCTAAATGTGAATCCAATGACAGAAACACACCTATTGGATGCACAAGATTGGTTAAAAATCCTAATTGGACTAGAGTAAACTTAGGGAGGACGAAAATGACTTAAATGTTCATCCAATGACGCAAAAATACGTATTTGATGCACAAGATTGTTTAAAAACATTAATAGGACAAGAATAAGCCTAGGAAGGACAACAATGACCTAAATGTTCATCCAATGACACAAACACACCTATTGGATGCACAAGATTGGTTGAAAACCCTTATTGGACAAGAATAAGCCTAGAGAGGATTAAATTGACCTAAATGTGAATCCAATGACACAAACACACCTATTGGATGCACAAGATTCTTTAAAAACCCTAATTGGACAAGAATAAGCCTAAGGAGGACGAAAAGGACCTAAATGTTCATCCAATGACACAAACACACCTATTGGTTGCAAAATATTTGTTAAAAACCCTAATTGGACAAGAATAAGGCAAGGGAGTACGAAAATGACCTAAATGTGAATCGAATGATACAAACACAATAATTGGATGCACAAGATTGCTTAAAAACCCTAGTTGGACAAGAATAACTCTAGGGAGGACGAAAATGACCTAAACGTGAATTCAATGACACAAACACACCTATTGGATGCACAAGATTGGTTGAAAAGCCAAACACACCTATTTGATGCACGAGATTGGTTAAAAACCCTTAATGGATTAGAATAAGGATAGGGAGAACGAAAATGACCTAAATGTGAATCGAATGATACAAACACAATAATTGGATGCACAAGATTGCTTAAAAACCCTAGTTGGACAAGAATAACTCTAGGGAGGACGAAAATGACCTTAATGTTAATTTAATGACACAAACACACCTATAGGATGCACAAGATTCGTTAAAAACCCTAATTGGACTAGAATAAGCCTAGGGAGGACGAAAATGACCTAATTGTTCATCCAATGACAAACACATCTATGGGATGCACAAGGTTGGTTAAAAACCATAATTGGACTAGAATAAGCCTTGGGAGGACGAAAGTGACCTAAATGGGAATCCAATGACACAAACAGACCTATTGGAAGCACAAGATTGGTTAAAAACCCTAACTGGACAATAATAAGCCAAGGAAGGAAGAAAATGACTTAAATGTTCATCCAATGACACAAACACACCTTTTGGATGCACAAGATTGGTTTAAAAACCCTAATTAGACTAGAATAAACCAAGGGAGGACGAAAATGACCTAATTGTTCATCCAAACACACAAACACACCTATTGGATGCACAAGAATGTGTAAAATCCCTAATTGGACAAGTATAGCCTAGGGAGGACTAAAATGACCTAAATG
>NC_021162.2:47209081-47210168 GCF_000331145.2 Cicer arietinum | reverse complement strand
TTGCATTTATTTGTTGCATTTATTTGCTCTGATGACTAAGCTCTGATGACTGATAATGAATTTTTTTTTAATTTAATAATGATCTGATTTTTAATGTACTGTTATGCTAAGATGCTCTGATACTTCTGATTCTATGATATGATAATGGTACATATATGCTATGAAATGTTGTTAATATTATGTCTTGCAATGCTCAACTCAAGTTAAAATTGTATGATTGTCACTTATGCAAAAAGGGGGAGATTGTTGGACTTTAGTCCTTTGAATCCTAATTTTGACATAATTAACAAACATACAATGTTCATACATCATATGATAAATCTAACATTTTAATTGAGCAAGATTTCAGGAACAACAATTCAATCCTACACACTTGATACAAATTGCTTGGAACACAAGAAATCAACAAAAGTTGATCATTGACTGAGTAAATCGATTGGGAAATCGATTTCATAACAAGGGTGTAAGGAAACATAACTGTTTGTGATTGTATAATCGATTAGGCAATCGACTGGCACAATTGGAAATGAAAATTGCACAAGTCAGTGGCACCCTGTTTTACAGGCTAATCGATTGGCAAATCGATTGTACACATCACAAAGTAAAACTGATTGAAACCAATCGACTGGCAAATCGATTGATCAAGTCACAGTGAGAATCCAATTTCTAGGGTAATCGATTGGCAAATCGATTGCTTAGATAATATTTGAAAAATAACTTGACCTGTGACAAACACAATCGATTGGACAATCTATTATGAGAATTTCAATCATGTTAAGTTTGGTTGCAGTCGATTGGGAATCGATTGAACTAAATATCAGGTAAGGACTTTTCAGGCAAATACAAACAAATCGATTGGCACTTCGATTATCATCAAAATAGCTAAGTCACTGTCTTGAACACAATCGATTGGCAAATCGATTGAAAGAACCTTTTGAAATCACAGTGAACTTTGAGCTTGTGGCCAAATCGATTCTGAGTATTTGTAAATCGATTATGAGACTTAATAAATCGATTAAGTAATCGATTGGTGTGATTTTTACTTTGAACAAAACACCTGCAATCGATTATGAAATCGATGCATATA
>NC_021162.2:47203098-47208964 GCF_000331145.2 Cicer arietinum | reverse complement strand
AATGAAAAACACTCATAAACTCTCATTAACACAATACAACACATTGTTAACATTCTGATATTGCTTTTTCAGATCAAAGCCAAAAAGATTATCCATAATCATTGAGAGAGCTGAAAAAGTATTCTTGAGAGAAAAGACAATGTTCTCATAATCCATCATTGAATAACCAGATTCGTGAGAAGACACATTGTTCAAGATTGAAGACTTCTTTTATTCTGTTTGAAATAATTACTTTGTAAACAAAACGACTGATAGAAATCTAGCTAGAAACTGGTGGCGATCTTCTTGGGTGAGAGGCCTCATCAAGAAGGAGCCGTACTTTGATTTTGTGTGAGTCTGCTGATTGACTACAAGGATCAAGGGGTGAGCAATAGGAAAGAGATTGTGAGAGATAGATAGGTTTCGAGGAAACTGGACAATCTGTAAACAATTCACAATTCTTTCTATTGGAGAAAAAGCTGAAATCCAGTTGGATTGTCAGGACTGGATGTAGGTTGTCTAGTTGACAACTGAACCAAGATAAATCTTGGTGTATTTTATCCCTTATCTTTTTACTTTTAATTGCTAATCTTGTATGCCACATTATAATTCCGCTGTGTATGTAATATTGATTTAATTCGATTAAAGACTGATATATTCTGATTATTTCGAGGTCATAATAATCAACAATTGGCCTCAGAGCTTGACTTTTCGAGAGGTAAAATTCATAAAAGGAATATAGCCTCAACTGATTTTCTGGGAGAAGGCGCGTCACTAGCAAGATCTCCAGCATTCAATGGAACAACTTATATGTACTGGAAGCACAGGATGCTGATATTCCTGGAAGCCAGTGGCATAGACATCCTTGACGCTGTTGAAAATGGCCCATACATTCCCAAGATTGCAGGAACAAATGACTCGATGATTCCCAAGCCCAGAGCCGAATGGTCTGAGGATGATAAAAAGAAGGTAGCTTATAATGCTAAAGCTAAGAACATTATAACATCTGCTTTGTGTGCAGAAGAATTCTTTAGGGTATCAAACTGCAAATCAGCAAAGGAAATGTGGGACATTCTTCAAGAAACACATGAAGGAACCACAGATGTGAAAAGAGCTCGCGTAAATACACTTATGCACGAATACGAATTGTTCAGCATGAAGAAAGATGAATCTATAAGTGATCTACAGACGAGATTTACACACGTGATAAACAACCTTCATGCACTGGGAAAACAGGTGGAGAATGAACAGCAGATCGGAAAGATTATGAGGTGTCTAACCAGAGAATGGCAGCCCAAAATAACTGCTATAGCTGAATCTAAAGATCAAGCAAAGATGACAACAGCAACACTATTTGGAAAACTAAGGGAGCATGAAATGGAACTGCATCGGCTGGACGAATCAGAACTGGAAAGCAGGAAAAAGAAAGGATTATCCTTGAAAGTCCAAGCCCATCAATCGAAAACTGAATCAGAAAGCTGCTCAGATGAATCAAGCAGTGAGACTGAAGAGCCTGAGATCGGGTTGCTTGTCAAGAAATTTAAGAAATTTCTGAAGAAGAAAGACAACAAATTCAGAAAGCCATCCAGCTCTAAGACTAGTGACAACAAGACAATTACATGCTATGAATGTGGTAAAACTGGTCACATAAAGTCAGAATGCTACAAATTGCAGAACAAAAATAGAGCTACAAAACCAAAAGGCAAGGAACCAGTCACCAAAACCAGAAAAGCTTATATTGCATGGAACGACAACGAAGAATCCTCTGCCGCTTCGGATGAAGAAGAAGCGAATCTGTGTCTCATGGCAAATACCGATTCAGAATCAGAAAATGAGGTTAGTTCACAATCTAATCCAACCTATGATGAGCTACAAGAAGCTTTCAATGAACTGCATGATGATTATGTGAATTCCATAAAACAGTTGTTAAGCACAAAGAAAATGCTTGAACAAATGAAAAATGAACATAAAGAAATTGAAAATTTATGTGAACAACTGAAAAAGGATTCACAGGAAAAATCTGCAAAGTGCATTGAACTTGAAAATACTGTTGCATCATTAAAATCTGATTTATTAAATTTTGCAAATAGTAAAGATAAGCTAAATGTCATACTTAGCAATCAAAGACATGTTCATGAAAAATCTGGTTTAGGATATACACCAAATATGCATGTCAAAAGAAAAAATAAAAACAGATCTGGTATTGGGTATATGCAAACCAGAAATGTCAAACATGGTCAAAAAACTGCTATTGCTAAGAGTATGTATGACATCTTTACTAAACCAAACAAACATTCATCCTTTGATGGCAAATGTCATTTCTGTTGCAGAAAGGGACATTTTGTGTCAAATTGCAAATTTAAAAAATTAGCCAATAGAGGATGGAAGCAAGTTTGGATAGCAAAGAAATCTGTGTTTGACACTAACCATCCAGGACCCAATTTAAATTGGGGACCTAAAACAAAATTCTGATTGTATGTTGCAGGTGTGCTTGACATCCACTAAGCATTCATGGTATTTAGATAGCGGATGCTCAAAGCACATGACTGGTGACAAATCCAAATTCCTGTCCCTGACATTAAAGGAAGGAGGCTTTGTCAAATATGGTGACAACAACAGAGGAAAGATTATTGGAATTCGTGACATAGGCAATGAGTCAACTGCAGTAATCAAAAATGTGTTATATGTTGAAGGATTAAAACACAACTTACTGAGTATAAACCAGCTATGTGATAAAGGTTTTCAAGTAAGTTTTTCATCACAATCTTGCATTATTGAGCATAAAGATGACAAACACATAAAGCTAGTTGGTGACAGAATTAACAACATTTACATGTTGGATTTCAATTCTGTACCAAGTGCAATATGCTGCTTGTTATCCAACTCAGATGAAACATGGCTTTGGCATAAAAGAATTGCTCATATACACACAAATCATTTGAATAAACTTGTCAGCAAACAGTTAGTCTTAGGTCTACCAAATAGGAAGTTCTCTAAAGATAGACTGTGTGATGCATGTGAGAAAAGTAAACTGGTTAAGACTCCATTTCCCTCTATAGACTTGGTTAGAACAAATAGAGTTTTACAACTAGTTCACATGGACCTTTTTGGACCTGCCCAAGTTAAGAGTTTAGGTGGAAACCTGTATGGATATGTGCTGGTTGATGATTATTCTAGATTCACATGGACTTACTTTTTAGCTCATAAAAGTGATACATTCTCTGTTTTCAAAAAGTTTGCTGCTTTAGTACAAAATGAGAATGATTTGAAAATTGTTTCAATAAAAAGTGATCATGGAGGTGAATTCCAAAATGATCTTTTTCAAAATTATTGTGAATCAAATGGAATCAACCACATATATTCTGCCCCTAGGACACCACAGCAGAATGGGGTAGTGGAGAGGAAAAATAGATCCCTAGAAGAGTTAGCTAGGACCATGCTTAAGGACTCCAACCTACCTAAGTACTTTTGGGCAGATGCAATTAGTACAGCCACCCATGTTGTGAATAGAGTTCTCATTAGGCCCCTGCTTAGGAAAACACCCTATGAGCTTTACAAGGGTAGAAAACCAAACCTGTCCTACTTTAGAATCTTTGGTTGTAAGTGCTTTGTTTTGAACAATGGCAAAGAACACCTAGGAAAGTTTGACCCTAAGGCAGATGAAGGTATCTTTTTAGGATATTCCCAAACTAGTAAGGCCTATAGAATCTACAACAAAAGAACAAAAACCATAGAAGAGTCAGTTCATGTAAAGTTTGATGAATCTTTTACAGAAAACTTGAACAAAACTCCTTCTAAGGTTATTGACATTTTGGATGATGTTGTAGAATCTGAACCCCTAGAACAACCTATAGCTGATCCTCCAACTAGTGCAGACCCTATAGAACCTATAGAAACCAGTGAGTTACCTAAGGAATGGAGATTCAATAGAAACCACCCCTTAGACAACATCATAGGTGACATCTCTAGAGGTGTGTCAACTAGAGGAAACCTTAGAGAGTTCTGTAACCTCACAGCCTTTGTGTCTCAGATTGAACCTAAGAACATTAAGGAAGCCCTTTTAGATAGTGAGTGGATACTTGCTATGCAAGAGGAGTTAAACCAGTTTGAGAGAAACAAGGTGTGGAACTTGGTACCTAGGCCAGAGGGTAAGCATGTTATAGGAACTAGGTGGGTGTTCAGAAATAAGTTAGATGAGAATGGTGTGATAACTAGGAATAAAGCCAGATTAGTTGCAAAGGGTTATAGTCAAGAGGAGGGAATAGACTTTGATGAAACCTATGCCCCAGTAGCTAGACTAGAAGCCATAAGAATTTTATTGGCTTATGCATGTATCATGGACTTCAATCTATATCAAATGGATGTGAAGAGTGCCTTTCTCAATGGAGACCTCCAAGAGGAAGTTTTTGTGAGTCAAACACCAGGTTTTGAAAATCCAGATTTTCCTAACCATGTGTATAAACTCTCAAAGGCCCTCTATGGGTTGAAACAAGCTCCAAGAGCTTGGTATGAGAAACTCAGCACTTTCCTCATTCAACAAAATTTTTCTAGAGGAAATGTTGATAAGACACTCTTTACAAAAACTATTGAAAATGACATCTTGCTGGTCCAAATTTATGTTGATGACATAATATTTGGATCAACAAATGATAAACTTTGCAAAGAATTTGAAAACTTAATGAAAGGTAAATTTGAAATGTCAATGATGGGTGAACTGTCATATTTCTTGGGATTTCAAATTAACCAAAGCAAGCAAGGCATTTTCATTAGTCAATCCAAATATTGTTCTGATTTGATAAAGAAATTTAACTTTGATAAACTTAAGTCCATTGATACACCCATGAGTCAAGGAAATTTCTTAGACCGAGATGAGAAGGGTAAGCCTGTAGATGTCACTAGATTTCGTGGTATGATAACCTGTAGATGTTACTAGATTTCGTGGTATGATAGGATCTATGCTCTACCTTACAACAAGTCGACCAGACATCATGTTCAGTGTTTGTATGTGTGCAAGGTATCAATCAAATCCAAAGGAATCTCACTTCAGTGCAGTAAAGAGAATTTTCAGATACTTAGTAGGTACTAAAAGTCTTGGTTTGTGGTATCCAAAAGGTTCAACATGTACTTTGGTTGGTTATTCAGACTCAATTCAGACTTTGCCGGATGTAAACTCGACAGGAAAAGTACCTCAGGAACTTGTCATTTACTTGGAAACTCTCTTGTGTCATGGTTTAGTAAGAAACAGACAAGCATCGCTTTATCAACTGCTGAAGCTGAATATATTGCAGCTGGGAGCTGTTGTGCTCAGATACTTTGGATGAAACAGCACTTATTGGACTTTGGTGTTGACTTGGGAACAGTACCTATCATGTGTGATAACACAAGTGCAATAAGTATAACCAAGAATCCAGTAATGCACTCCAGGACCAAACACATTGAAGTAAGACATCATTTTATAAGAGATCACTTTCAAAATGGAATCATTAAGCTTGAGTATGTTAACACTGCCGAACAGCTAGCTGACATCTTCACAAAAGCTTTACCAAGAGAAAGTTTTCTGTACATAAGGATGAAACTAGGGATCATTGATCCTAGTGAGGTATGATCATTGATTTTTTTTTATTTTTTTTTATTTTTTTTTTATTTCTGGTGTTTGCAGTTGTTTCTCCAGTTAAATCGATTTGGGAATCGATTACCATCATGGTAAATGGTTTATAAAATCGATTTGGGAATCGATTGCTTTGGCCCCCAGAATTAAAGTTCAAAAAATTTTTTTTATATCTCCCCCGAGCGTCTAGGTAAAAATCGTCTTGCTTTTCTTTCAACGTTAAGACAATCGATTTGGACATCGATTAAGTAAAACTAGAATTCGATTTGGGAATCGATT
>NC_021162.2:47202514-47202841 GCF_000331145.2 Cicer arietinum | reverse complement strand
TCAATCTACAATCTATCTACTTCAATCTACGAATATGGCACGAGTAAAACAAAACCAGGCACGCACTCCTTCACCTTCATCATCTTCAACCAGTGAAACCCCTTCACCACCACCCACTCTAACAAAAAGAGTACCCATACCTACACATAAAATACTTGCCAAAGACAAAGGCAAGGCACCCGCTCCTATTCAAGAGAAGCCTAAAAAGCGAAAGGAACCCCCAACGGAAAAACTCATGGCTGATGCCATGAAGGTAATTTCACAAAAGAGGAAGAAGAAACCTGTTTCCTCACCCCCTGCCAAGAAAGTACCCGCATCCAAGGAAAA
>NC_021162.2:47194927-47201787 GCF_000331145.2 Cicer arietinum | reverse complement strand
AGGATGTGGATGCGATTCAAGCTCACTTGGGAATCAAACTGTCATTTGAAGACATTGCAGACATTGGTCGTCAAGCAGCAGAGGAACCTAACCCAACTCCCCTAGATCACCCTGAGAATCACGTTGAGGAGACACCTGCTGAGGATAATACAGCGGTCTCTGCCTCTCCCGTAGATAATAGTGAGGACCAGCATAGTTTAGGAGATTAGGAGTTTAGGATCTGTGCTATTTTGCTATGACTTGTTGTACTCATTTGATCTATATCTATAATGAACTAAAACGTTTATCTCATTTCTCTCTGAATTCATTTGTCTTAATCCTTTGATATGCTCATTAATTGCTCTGTTTTTCATTGCTCTGATATAAAATGTTTTATGATTTCAATCCCCATTGCTTATGTTCTTTAACATAGGGGGAGGAAAATTTTTTTCTGTCTTTTTGCCTTAACTGACAAAGGGGGAGAAAAATCATAACTTGCTAATATTTGTTGCATTTATTTGCTCTGATGACTTTGCTCTGATGACTGTAAATGAATTTTTTTAATGTAATAATGATCTGATTTTGATAAATAGCATGTGTACTGTTATGCTAAGATGCTCTGATACTTCTGTTTCTATGATATGATAATGGTACATATATGCTATGAAATGTTGTTAATATTATGTCTTGAAATGCTCAACTCAAGTTAAAATTGTATGATTGTCACTTATGCAAAAAGGGGGAGATTGTTGGACTTTAGTCCTTTGAATCCTAATTTTGACATAATTAACAAACATACAATGTTCATACAACATATGATGAATCTAACATCTTAATTGAGCAAGATTTCAGGAACAACAATTCAATCCTACACACTTGATACAAATTGCTTGGAACACAAGAAATCAACAAAAGTTGATCATTGACTGAGTAAATCGATTGGGAAATCGATTTCATAACAAGGGTGTAAGGAAACATAACTGTTTGTGATTGTATAATCGATTAGGCAATCGACTGGCACAATTAGAAATGAAAATTGCACAAGTCAGTGGCAACCTGTTTTACAGGCTAATCGATTGGCAAATCGATTGTACACATCACAAAGTAAAACTGATTGAAACCAATCGACTGGCAAATCGATTGATCAAGTCACAGTGAGAATCCAATTTCTAGGGTAATCGATTGGCAAATCGATTGCTTAGATAATATTTGAAAAATAACTTGACCTGTGACAAACACAATCGATTGGACAATCTATTGTGTGAATTTCAATCATGTTAAGTTTGGTTGCAATCGATTGGGAAATCGATTGAACTAAATATCAGGTAAGAACTTTTCAGGCAAATACAAACAAATCGATTGGCACTTCGATTAACATCAAAATAGCTAAGTCACTGTCTTGAACACAATCGATTGGCAAATCGAATGAAAGAACCTTTTTGAAATCACAATGAACTTTGAGCTTGTGGCCAAATCGATTCTGAGTATTTGTAAATCGATTATGAGACTTAATAAATCGATTAAGTAATCGATTGGTGTGTTTTTTACTTTGAACAAAACACCTGCAATCGATTATGAAATCGATGCATATAAGTCTTAACATAATTCACTGAAAAGAGTTTGTTTAAAGAATCGATTGACAAATCGATTGGCTTATGTAGTTTCAAGATTCAAGAAAAACAAGACCCGCGATAATCGATTGGCAAATCGATTAGACCTGTTTTATAACTTTAATGAATCGATTGGCAAATCGATTTATTAGTTGTTTTTCAGAAACTATATAAACTGTTTTCAATCATTCTCTCATTAACAATGATTAACACTCATAAACTCTCATTAACACAATACAACACATTGTTAACATTCTGATATTGCTTTTTCAGATCAAAGCCAAAAAGATTATCCATAATCATTGAGAGAGCTGAAAAAGTATTCTTGAGAGAAAAGACAATGTTCTCATAATCCATCATTGAATAACCAGATTCGTGAGAAGACACATTGTTCAAGATTGAAGACTTCTTTTATTCTGTTTGAAATAAATACTTTGTAAAGAAAACGACTGCTAGAAATCCAGCTAGAAACTGGTGGCGATCTTCTTGGGTGAGAGGCCTCATCAAGAAGGAGCCGTACTTTGATTTTGTGTGAGCCTGCTGAGTGACTACAAGGATCAAGGGGTGAGCAATAGGAAAGAGATTGTGAGAGATAGATAGGTTTCGAGGAAACTGGACAATCTGTAAACAATTCACAATTCTTTCTATTGGAGAAAAAGCTGAAATCCAGTTGGATTGTCAGGACTGGATGTAGGTTGTTTCGTTGACAACTGAACCAGGATAAATCTTGGTGTATTCTATCCCTTATCTTTTTACTTTTAATTGCTAATCTTGTATGCCGCATTATAATTCCGCTGTGTATGTAATATTGCTTTAATTTGATTAAAGACTGATATATTCTGATTATTACGAGGTCATAATAATCAACAAAACCAAGGGAGGACGAAAATGATCTAAATGTGAATTGAATGACACAAACACACTTATTGGATACCAATATTTGGTTAAAAACCCAAACACACCTATTTGATGAACAAGATTGGTTAAAAAACCTTATTGGACTAGTAAAAGCCTAGGGAGGACGAAAATGACCTAAATGTGAATCCAATGACACAAACACACCTATTGGATGAACAATATTCGTTAAAAACCATAATTGGACAAGAATAAGCCTAGGGAGGACGAAAATGACCTAAATATTCGTTCAATGACACAAACACATGTATTGGAGTACAAGATTGGTTAAAATCCTAATTGGACTAGAATAAGCCTAGGGCGGACACAAATGACCTAAATGTGAATTCAATGACACAGAGACAACTATTGGATGCACAAGATTGGTTAAAAACCCTTATTGGACTAGAATAAACATAGGGAGGACGAAAAGGACCTAAATATTCGTCAATTGACACAAACACACCCATTGGATGCACAAGATTGGTTAAAAACCCTAATTGAACTAGAATAAGCCAAGGGAGGACAAAAATGATATAAAAGTGAATCCAATGACACAAACACACCTATTGGATGCACAAGATTGGTTAAAAACCAAAAAACACCTATTGGATGCACAAGATTGGTTAAAAACCCTCATTGGACTAGAATAAGCCTAGGGAGGACAAAAATGACCTAAATGTGAATTCGATGACACAAACACACGTATTGGATGTACAAGATTGGTTAAAACCGTAATTGAACAAGAATAAGCTTAGGGAGGACAAAAATGACCTAAACGTGAATTCAATGACACATGCACACCTATTGGATACACAAGATTCATTAAAAAACCCTAATTGGACTAGAATAAGCTTAGGGAGGACGAAAATGACCTAAATGTTCATCCAATGACACAAACACCTCATTGGATGAACAAGATTAGTTAAAAACCCTAATTGAACTAGGAAAAGCCAAGGGAGGACGAAAATGATCTAAATGTGAATCCAATGACACAAACACACCTATTGGATGCACAAGATTGGTAAAAAACCCAAAAACACCTATTGGATGCACAAGATTGGTTAAAAACCCTTATTGGACTTGAATAAGCATAGGGAGGACGAAAATGACCTAAATGTTCATCCAATGAGACAAACACACCTATTAGATGCACAAGAATGGTTAAAAACCCTAATTGGACTAGAATAAACTTAGGGAGGACGAAAATGGCCTAAATGTTCATCCAATGACACAAACACACCTATTAGATGCACAAGAATGGTTAAAAACCCTAATTGGACTAGAATAAACTTAGGGAGGACGAAAATGGCCTAAATGTTCATCCAATGACGCAAACGTACGTATTGCATGCACAAGATTGGTTAAAAATCCTAATTGGACAATTATAAGCCTAGGGAGGACGAAAATGACCTAAATGTTCATCCAATGACACAAACACACCTATTAGATGCACAAGATTTGTTAAAAACCCTTATTGGACAAGAATAAGACTAGAGAGGATGAAATTGACCTAAATGGGAAACCAATGACACAAACACACCTATTGGATGCACAAGATTCGTTAAAAACCCTATTTGGACAAGAATAAGCATAGGGGGGACGAAAAGGACCTAAATGTTCATCCAATGACACAAACGCACCTATTGGTTGCAAAATATTTGTTAAAAACCCTAATTGGACAAAAATAAGCCAATGGAATACGAAAATGACCTAAATATTCATCCAATGACACAAACATACCTATTGGATGCAAGAGATTGGTTAAAAACCATAATTGAACTAGAATATGCCAAGGGAGGACGAAAATGACCTAAACGTGAATTCAATGACACAAAAACACCTATTGGATTCACAAGATTGGTTGAAAAACCAAACACACCTATTTGATGCACAAGGTTGGTTAAAAACCCTTATTGGATTAGAATAAGCCTAGGGAGAACGAAAATGACCTAAATGTGAATCCAATGACACAAACACAATTATTGGATGCACAAGATTGCTTAAAAACCCTAGTTGGACAATAATAACACTAGGGAGGACGAAAATGACCTTAATGTTAATCCAATAACACTAACTTCGTTAAAAACCCTAATTGGACTAGAATAAGCCTAGGGAGGACGAAAATGACCTAAATGTTCATCCAATGACAAACACACCTATTGGATGCACAAGATTGACTAAAAACCCTAATTGGACTAAAATAAGCCTAGGGAGGACGAAAATGACCTAAATGTGAATCTAATGACACAAACACACCTATTGGAAGCACAAGTTTGGTTAAAATCCCTTATTGGACTAGAATAAGCCAAGGGAGGACGAAAATGACCTAAATGTTCATCCAATGACACAAACACACCTTTTGGATGCACAAGATTGGTTAAAAACCCTAATTGGACTAGAATAAACCAAGCGAGGACGAAAATGACCTAAATGTTCATCCAAAGACACAAATGAACTTATTGGATGCACAAGATTGGTTAAAAACCCTGATTGGACAAGAATAAGCCTAGGGAGGACGAAAATGACCTAGATGTGAATGCAATGACACAAACACACCTAATGGATACACAAGATTGTTTAAAAACCCTAATTGGACTAGAATAAACTTAGGGAGGACGAAAATGACCTAAATGTTCATCCAATGACACAAACATACCTATTGGATGCACAAGGTTGGTTAAAAACCCTTATTAGACTAGAATAAGCCTAGGGAGGACGAAGATGACCTAAATGTTCGTCCAATGACACAAACACACCCATTGGATGCACAAGATTGGTTAAAAACCCTAATTGGATAAGAATAAGCATAGGGAAGACGAAAATGACCTAAATGTTCATCCAATGACATAAACACACCTATTAGATGCACAAGATTGGTTAAAAACCCTAATTGGATAAGAATAAGCATAGGGAAGACGAAAATGACCTAAATGTTCATCCAATGACATAAACACACCTATTAGATGCACAAGATTGGTTAAAAACCCTAATTGGACTAGAATAACCCTAGGGAGGACAAAAATGACCTTAATGTTTATCTAATGACACAAACACACCTATTGGATGCACAAGATTGGTTAAAAACCCTTATTAGACTAGAATAAGCCTAGGGAGGACGAAAATGACCTAAATGTTCATCCAATGACACAAACACACCTATTGGATGCACAAGATCGATTAAAAACCCTAATTGGACAAGAATAAGCCTAGGGAAGACGAAAATGACCTTAATTTTCATCCAATGACATAAACACACCTATTGAATGTTAGACATAAGTCCTCTTGATCATGATTTTGACATAATTAACAAACATACAATGTACATGTATCATTTGATAAATCTAATAGGTTGAATTGAGTAACATTTCAGGAAAAAACAAGCAAACACTATACACTTGGAACAAAAGCTTGGAACTCAAGGAATCAACCAAAATTGGAGGATGTGCTCGAGAAAGATGCAGATATGTATAGTGTGATTAGTGGTTATAGTAGTTATTTAGTAGACTCATCACTATGGTTTCATACTTAAGTATTTGCCAAAGTAAAAATGAAATCATAAAATAAGAAAGTAAATCAATCAACTGATAAGTCAATTGATGAATCAATTGGGCAATCGATTGTTTGACTCAGAACAAAAGTTTTTACTAAGTAAATCGATTGGGAAATCGATTACTTAAAGGCTTTTAGTGAAACCTGAGTTCTGGGTTTAATCCAATCAATTGGACAATCGATTGGGACATCAATTGAGTAATCGATTTTGTGATTCACAGAACCAACCACTTACTGAATCAATCGATTGGCAAATCGATTGTGAAAAAGTTTTTCATCAGAAATGAGTTCTGTGATCAACCAAATTGATTGGACAATCAATTGAATTAAGTTTCTTAAACTGCAAGTTTTGTGGCAATCGTTTAGGTAATCGATTGAAAGAATGAACTGGTTAATCATTTATCAGAAACATGTTGCATAATCGCTTGGCACATCGATTTCAACCAAAATAGCTGAACTACTGTAACAAGCCAAATCGATTGGCAAATCGATTGGATTAGAACAGTGGAGTCACGGTGACCAGTCAGGTCGATTGGCAAATCGATTGAATTAAAACATTGGAGTCATTGTGACCTGTCAAGTCGATTGGCAAATCGATTGCATTAAAATGTCTGAGTCACTGTGATCAGCCAAATCGATTTACAAATCGATTGAACTAAATGTTTGAGTTCCAGGAAGAATTCAACTCATTGCCAAATCGATTATGACTATGAATATGCGTCGACTGAGCAATCGATTGTTTTGATCTCGTTGTTTGAACAAAACACCTATAATCGATTACTCAATCGATTCTGATATAATCTTAGTATCAGTTTCTGATTTATG
>NC_021162.2:47193532-47194539 GCF_000331145.2 Cicer arietinum | reverse complement strand
TTTTCACAATACAGAAACCAGGAAAAACACTTTGAAAGAAATAATTGTAACCACACACAAAATACTCATTTGGCAAATCCTTTTTGTGTGAAATTCATATTGTGATTGAGTCATCATCATTTGTCCTCTTTTATCTTTTCTGTAAAAACAATCTATAAAGAAAGTTCTGGAAATCCAGTAGTGTAAACTGGTGACTATCTTTGTTGGTGCGTGTGTTCATCAAGAAGAAGTCTCATCTTGATCTCGTGAGGGTTTGGCGAATAACTCTAGGGATAAGGTGGCATTGTAATAGAAGCGAGTGAATTGGATAGATAGGCCATGTGTGAGCTGGAAAATCAGTAAAACGTACTCAAGTCGTTTCTATTGGAAAGGCTGAAATCTAGTTTAGATTTCAGGACTGGATGTAGGCTATCAAACAGATAGCCGAACCAGTATAAATCCTGGTGCACGATTTTCTTATCTTTTCTCTTTATTTTGATATTGCTTGAATGCTTATTCTTGAATGTTTGTATTGGTGAATTTCTGTCTTGATTAATCTTTTGAATAAGCATTGTATATGTACTCTTATATTGATAATTCATGCAATTGTGAATCTTTGTTCCTGAATAAATCCTGTAACCGATCATTGTTAATCTGATTAATAATCTTGTAAAATTAGTAAAGACATTTCTCATATATTTGGAATTAATAATCTTGTAAAATTAATAATCACTGCCATAACAAAATCAAAAGACCTTGGTAGCATGTCAATTGCCACACTATTTGGAAAACTAAGAGAGCATGAGATGGAACTGCATAGACTGAGTGAGACTGAACAGGCTGACATAAAAAGAAAAGGGTTGTCTCTGAAAGCCCAAGCACATCAAACAAAGTCCGAACAAGAGATCTGCACTAACGATTCAAATAGTGAGACTGATGAAGATTCAGAAATTGGATTACTTGTCAGAAAATTCAAAAAGTTTCTGAAAAAGAAGGATAGCAAATCAAGAAAACCCTCAAATTCAAAG
>NC_021162.2:47192478-47193387 GCF_000331145.2 Cicer arietinum | reverse complement strand
AATAAGACTGCAAAGGCTAAAGGCAATCAACCACCTCCTAAGACCAGAAAAGCCTACATAGCTTGGAATGATAATGATGAAGAGTCATCTGCATCTTCAGAAGAAAAAGCAACTAATCTTTGTCTAATGGCCAACACAGATTCAGATTCTGATAGTGAGGTAAGTTCTAAATCCAATCCTTCTTATGATGAATTACATGACGCATTTAATGAACTACATGATGAATATGTTAATGTAATCAAACAGTTAATTAGCACTAAGAGATTGTTAGAAAAAAAGTGCATGCTTTATGAAGAGATTAAGCTGAAACATGAGTCTTTTAAAGACACAAATGAAAATCTGAAAAAGGAAACTTATGCACTGAAATATGATTTAGAAAAGTTCAATAGTGGTAAAAACAATTTAGATATGCTTCTTGGAAACCAAAGAAATCTAAATGAAAAATCTGGACTTGGTTATAGACCAAATGTGAATGTTAAACAGAATCACAATAAATGTGGAATTGGCTATAGACAAAACAGGAATGCTAAAAAGAATCAGAAGTTTGTTAGATCTAAGCATATGCATGATATCTTCACTAAACCAAATCAAAATTCATCCTCTGCTGTTTCATGTCACTTTTTCTGTAAAAAGGGTCATATTGTTTTTAATTGTAAACTAAAAAAACTGGCTAACAAAGGATGGAAACAGATTTGGAAAGTAAAGACACCAATGTTTGAAACTAACCCTCCAGGACCCAATCTGAATTGGGTACCTAAAACCAAAATTTAAATTACATTTTGCAGATATGCTTAACATCCAGGACTCATTCATGGTACCTAGATAGTGGATGTTCCAAGCATATGACTGGAGACAAGTCAAAGTTCTTGTCTCTAAACTTAAAAGATGGAGGATATGTTAAATACGGTG
>NC_021162.2:47190558-47191941 GCF_000331145.2 Cicer arietinum | reverse complement strand
ACTCACAAGAGTGAGGCCTTCTCTATTTTCAAAAGATTTGCAAATTTAGTTCAAAATGAGAATAACCAGAAAATAATCTCCATCACATGGTGGAGAATTCCAAAATGAATCCTTTAATACCTACTGTGAACAAAATGGAATTCACCATATATACTCAGCCCCTAGAACTCCACAACAAAATGGAGTTGTAGAAAGGAAGAATAGGTCTTTAGAGGAACTAGCTAGAATTATGATTAAAGACTCAAATCTTCCTAAGTATTTCTGGGCTGATGCTATAAACACAGCCACACATGTGGTTAATAGAGTTCTAATAAGGCCAATACTTAAACAAAGCCTTAGCCAAGGACAATTTCTTCTTTATTAGAATGAAACTTGGAATTATAGATCACAATGAAAGTTGATCCCTGTGACAAAATCAATTGAAACATCTATTATCCTGTGACTAGATAGAAAAACAGCATTACAAAATCGATTGCATAATCGATTTATGATGCACAGTGTTTTAATTGTCAAAATGGAAAACACGATAATCGATTGCATAATCGATTTATGATGCACAGTGTTTTAATTGTCAAAATGGAAAACACGATAATCGATTGCATAATCGATTTATGATGCACAGTGTTTTAATTGTCAAAATGGAAAACACGATAATCGATTGCATAATCGATTTATGATGCACAGTGTTTTAATTGTCAAAATGGAAAACACGATAATCGATTGCATAATCGATTTATGATGCACAGTGTTTTAATTGTCAAAATGGAAAACACGATAATCGATTGCATAATCGATTTTCTAATCTCAGGTAGCAGTAAAAATTGGAGTATTCATTAATCCAATCAATTGAATTATTGGAAAGTAGTTTAAAGAATCGACTTCATAATCGATTATTTTTCCCAGAACATCCAAAGATGTTAACATTTTCCAAACTCTAACCCGAGCATCGATTGGGAAATCGATTGAGTCAGAATTTTAAAACCTGCACTTAAATGAATCGATTTGGAAATCGATGCTGAGATGAGCAGTTTCCTGAAATGATATGGAAATCGATTGGGACATCGATTTAGTAATTAATAGACAATCGATTTGGGAATCGATGTGAAATATGACAGTTACAAAAATTTTACTAGCCGTTGGAGACAAATATGACTGATCGTTCAACTCCCTACAGTAACGGTAACCTAATCGATTGAGAAATCGACGTAGCATGCGCAAAGGACTTAACAACATCGATTGACGAATCAATTGTGAACAGGAATACTTAAACCCTAAATCGATTCCCCATCTCACTTTTCCAGAATTTCTCAAACTTTTCACAACTTTCTGATCTTTCTCTGTAAGCCTTACATACTTCTCAATATTCTCAAACACTTCTAAAAA
>NC_021162.2:47188155-47190355 GCF_000331145.2 Cicer arietinum | reverse complement strand
ACAGGCTTTGAATCTGAAGTAAAAGGAAAGAAAATTTCCATGTCTTTTGAGGAATTTTCTGAACTTTCAGGTTTGCCATTCTATGGTGAATCTGTTGATGGAAGAACCGAGGCAGATTCTACTGATGAAGCATGGGAAACATCAGTAGACAGGAACACTGCTGTTCAGGACCTGATGATTGAGGGATTCGTCGAAAAGCTATCACTTCCTATAGGTCAAATGAAGGTCCAATATAGGATGCTCATGTATGTACTAACACGGATGTTAGTGCCTAAGTCGGGAAATCACGCTGTTGTCCAGAGGCTGGACATTACTCTGCTGTGGGGATTATTCAAAGAGCTCAAGATGAGTTGGACCTGGATTGTTCTCATGAACATGTCATAATCTGCTCATGGTAAGCAGCTCCTCCCTTACCCACAACTCATCACAAAGATTCTGAGACATTTTAAAGTTTTTGTTGTCAATGAAGAATCTGTGAAAACTACTCTCACTTTTGGAGAATCAATTGTAAACCAAATGCAATTGAAACGAATAAACGACATTTGGACTTGAGCTCAGCCAAATGCTGAACAAGCTCAGCCAAATGCTGAACAAGCTCAGCCAAATGCGGAACAAGCTGAGCCAGTTGAAGCCCATTATGAGGTTTTAACTAAGTTGCTGGAATTCATGGAGCTCATAATTCAAGAGTAGAAACATCTCTAAGGACTCTCCAAGCATCGCTCAATTCAGTTGCTCAGGATGTGGCTGCAATACAAGAACACTTAGGCCTTAAGCTGTTATTTGAAGATATTGTAGATATAGGCCGTCAAGCAACAGAAGATCAAAACCTAACCAACTTAGATAGCACTGAACCTCATGGAGAGGAGACACTTGCTGAGGCTAATACAACAGTATCTACCTCTCCCGCTGGTAATAATGAGGAACAACCCTAGATTAGTTGACTAGGATTTTGGTTTCTTTGTTGTTTTGTAATGTTCTAGTATTGTATTGAAATGTTCTATTATAACTTTGTCATATTCTCTTATGTTTATATCTTTTTGCTTTAAATGACAAAGGGGGAGAGTTTACTGCATTTAACTTGTTTCTGCATTTAACTTGTTTACTACATCATATGCATTGTTGCTCTGATACAAAGTACTGCATTATAACTTGTGTTACTCTGATACCAAGTTCTATAAAGTTCTGAATTGCTCTGATACCATCTGCTAAATTGCTAAATAGCTCTGATAATGTAGTTTGTAAGAGTTAGCTCTGATTGTGATAGCTATGATATTGTATGTTGTAAATAGCTCTGTATGCTAACTTGTGTGAAATAGATCTGATATTGCACTGCAAAATTGATAAAATCTTGTGTAGCAATATAGCTCTGATATTGCACTGCTAATTTGATGAATTTTGTGTTGCTGCTCTGAAACTGATTTGGTACTCTGATATTAATTCTGTTGATTGGTTTTAACAAGCTCTGATTATTCTATGACTGATAATGTTAAAGCCTTGTTAAAGGAATCATGAACTCCAAAATTCAGGGGGAGCTTTTTAAATAATAGTAACTATATTTCTTTTAAGTTTTGAAATGTTAAACTCAAGTTAAAATTGTATGTTTGTCATTTAATCAAAAAGGGGGAGATTGTTAGACATATGTCCTCTTGATCATGATTTTAACATAATTAACAAACATACAATGTACATGTATCATTTGATAAATCTAACAGGTTGAACTGAGTAACATTTCAGGAAAAAACAAGCAAACACTATACACTTGGAACAAAAGCTTGGAACTCAAGGAATCAACCAAAATTGGAGGATGTGCTTGAGAAAGATGCAAATATGTATAGTGTGATTAGTGGTTATAGTAATTATTTAGTAGTCTCATCACTATGGTTTCATACTTAAGTATTTGCCAAAGTAAAAATGAAATCATAAAATAAAAAAGTAAATCAATCAACTGATAAGTCAATTGATGAATCAATTGGGCAATCGATTGTCTGACTCAGAACAAAAGTTTTTACTAAGTAAATCGATTACTTAAAGGCTTTTAGTGAAACCTGAGTTCTGGGTTAATCCAATCAATTTGACAATCGATTGGGACATCAATTGAGTAATCGATTTTGTGATTCACAGAACCAACCACTTACTGAATCAATCGATTGGCAAATCGATTGTGAAAAAGTTTTTCATCAGGAATGAGTTCTGTGATCAA
>NC_021162.2:47182677-47188074 GCF_000331145.2 Cicer arietinum | reverse complement strand
GTTAATCATTTATCAGAAACATGTTGCATAATCGCTTGGCACATCGATTTCAACCAAAATAGCTGAGCTATTGTAACAAGCCAAATCGATTGGCAAATCGATTGTATTAGAACAGTGGAGTCATTGTGACCAGCCAAGTCGATTGGCAAATCGATTGCATTAAAATGTTTGAGTCACTGTGATCAGCAAAATCGATTGAACTAAATGTTTGAGTTACAGGAAGAATTCAGCTCATTGCCAAATCGATTATGACTATGAATATGTGTCGATTGAGCAATCGATTGTTTTGATCTAGTTATTTGAACAAAACACCTATAATCGATTACTCAATCGATTCTGATATAATCTTAGTATCAGTTTCTGATTTATGGATTAAAAGAATCGATTGGCAAATCGATTCATGCTTATATTTTCAAAATTCAAGAAAAACAAGAAACGCAATAATCGATTGGGCAATCGATTAAGCTGGTTTTAAACTTTTATAAAATCGATTGAGAAATCGATTGACCTGATATTTTTCTGAATATATATAAGCTGATTCAATCACATTTTCTAATAACTAATACACTACACTTGAAACAATTATTCATTACACATTTTCACAATACAGAAACCAGGAAAAACACTTTGAAAGAAATAATTGTAACCACACATAAAATACTCATTTGGCAAATCCTTTTTGTGTGAAATTCATATTTTGATTGAGTCATCATCATTTGTCCTCTTTTATCTTTTATGTAAAAACAATCTGTAAAGAAAGTTCTGGAAATCCAGAAGTGTAAACTGGTGACTATCTTTGTTGGTGCGTGTGTTCATCAAGAAGAAGTCTCATCTTGATCTTGTGAGGGTTTGGCGAATAACTCTAGGGATAAGGTGGCATTGTAATAGAAGCGAGTGAATTGGATAGATAGGCCATGTGTGAGCTGGAAAATCAGTAAAACATACTCAAGTCGATTCTATTGGAAATGCTGAAATCTAGTTTAGATTTCAGGACTGGATGTAGGCTATCAAACAGATAGTCGAACCAGTATAAATCCTGGTGCACGATTTTCTTATCTTTTCTCTTTATTTTGATATTGCTTGAATGCTTATTCTTGAATGTTTGTATTGGTGAATTTCTGTCTTGATTAATCTTTTGAATAAGCATTGTATCTGTTCTCTTATATTGATAATTCATGCAATTGTGAATCTTTGTTCCTGAATAAATTCTGTAACTGATCATTGTTAATCTGATTAATAATCTTGTAAAATTAGTAAAGACATTTCTCATATATTTTATAACAAATAGAGGCCATAATTTCCTACATTGGATGCACAAGATTGTTTAAAAACCCTAATTTGACTATAATAACCCTAGGGAGGAAAAAACTGACCTTAATGTTCATCTAATGACACAAACACACCTATTGGATGCACAAGATTGGTTAAAAACCCTAATTGGACAAGAATAAATTTAAGGAGGACGAAAATGACCTAAATGTTCATCCAATGACACAAATACACCTATTGGATGCACAAGATTGGTTAAAAACCCAAATTGAACTAGAATAAACCAAGGGAGGACGAAAATGATCTAAATGTGAATTGAATGACACAAACACACCTATTGGATGCCAAGATTGGTTACAAACCCAAACACACCTATTTGATGAACAAGATTGGTTAAAAACCCTTATTGGACTAGTATAAGCCTAGGGAGGACGAAAATGACCTAAATGTGAATCCAATGACACAAACACACCTATTGGATGCACAAGATTCGTTAAAAACCCTAATTGGACATGAATACGCCTAGAGAGGATGAAAATGACCTAAATATTCGTCCAATGACACAAACACATGTATTGGAGTACAAGATTGGTTAAAACCCTAATTGGACTAGAATAAGCCTAGGGAGGACACAAATGACCTAAATGTGAATTCAATGACACAGAGACAACTATTGGATGCACAAGATTGGTTAAAAACCCTTATTGGACTAGAATAAACTTAGGGAGGACGAAAATTACCTAAATATTCATCAATTGACACAAACACACCTATTGGATGCACAAGATTGGTTAAAAACCCTAATTGAACTAGAATAAGCCAAGGGAGGACAAAAATGATCTAAATGTGAATCCAATGGCACAAACACACCTATTGGATGCACAAGATTGGTTAAAAACCCAAAAACACCTATTGGATGCAAGAGATTGGTTAAAAACCCTTATTGGATTAGAATAAGCCTAGGGAGGACGAAAATAACCTAAATGTGAATCCGATGACACAAACACACGTATTGGATGTACAAGATTGGTTAAAACCGTAATTGGACTAGAATAAGCCTAGGGAGGACAAAAATGACCTAAACGTGAATTCAATGACACAGACACACCTATTGGATGCACAAGATTTGTTAAAAACCCTAATTGGACTAGAATAAGCCTAAGGAGGACGAAAATGACCTAAATGTTCATCCAACGACATAAACACACCTATTGGATGCACAAGATTGGTTAAATACCCTAATTGAACTA
This sequence comes from Cicer arietinum, assembly GCF_000331145.2. NCBI lineage: Eukaryota > Viridiplantae > Streptophyta > Magnoliopsida > Fabales > Fabaceae > Cicer > Cicer arietinum. Next base: position 47,185,555 of record NC_021162.2, on the reverse strand, counting down.
GAATAAGCCAAGGGAGGACGAAAATGATCTAAATGTGAATCCAATGACACAAACACACCTAATGGATGCACAAGATTGGTTAAAAACCCAAAAACACCTATTGGATGCACAAGACTGGTTAAAAACCCCAAAACACCTATTGGATGCACAAGATTGGTTAAAAACCCTTATTGGACTAGAATAAGCATAGGGAGGACGAAAATGACCTAAATGTTCATCCAACGACATAAACACACCTATTGGATGCACAAGATTGGTTAAAAATGCTAATTGGACTAGAATAAACTTAGGGAAGACGAAAATGACCTAAATGTTCATCCAATGACGCAAACATACGTATTGGATGCACAAGATTGGTTAAAAACCCTAATTGGACAAGAATAAGCTTAGGGAGGACAAAAATGACCTAAATGTTCATCTATTGACACAAAGACACCTATTGGATGCACAAGATTGGTTAAAAAGCCTTATTCGACAAGAATAAGCCAATGGAGTACGAAAATGACCTAAATATTCATCCAATGACACAAACATACCTATTGGATGCACAAGATTGATTAAAAACCATAATTAAACTAGAATATGCCAAGGGAGGACGAAAATGACCTAAACGTGAATCCAATGACACAAACACAATTATTGGATGCACATGAATGCTTAAAAACCCTAGTTGCACAAGAATAATTCTAGGAAGGACGAAAATGACCTTAATGTTAATCCAATAACACAAACTCACCTATTGGATGCATAAGATTCATTAAAAACCCTAATTGGACTAGAATAAGCCTAGGGATGACGAAAATGACCTAAATGTTCATTCAATGACAAACACACCTATTGGATGCACAAGATTAGTTAAACACCCTAATTGGACTAGAATCAGCCTAGGGAGGACGAAAATGACCTAAATGTGAATCAAATGACACAAACACACCTATTGGAAGCACAAGATTGGTTAAAAACTCTGACTGGACTAGAATACACCAAGGGAGGACGAAAATGACCTAAATGTGCATCTAATGACACAAACACACCTTTTGGATGCACAAGATTGGTGAAAAATCCTAATTGGACTAGAATAAGCCTAGGGAGGACGAAAATGACCTAAATGGTTGTCCAATGACACAAACACACCCATTGAATGCACAAGATTAGTTAAAACCCTAATTTGATAAGAGTAGGTCCAGGGAGGAGGAAAATGACCTAAATGTTCATCCAATGACACAAACACACCTATTGGATGCACAAGATTGATTAAAAACCCTAATTGGACAAGAATAAGCCTAGGGAAGACGAAAATGACCTAAATGTTCATCCAATGACACAAACACACCTATTGGATGCACAAGATTGATTAAAAACCCTAATTGGACAAGAATAAGCCTAGGGAAGACGAAAATGACCTAAATGTTCATCCAATGACACAAACACACCTATTGGATGCACAAGATTGGTTAAAAACCCTAATTGGACAAGAATAATTTTAAGGAGGACGAAAATGACCTAAATGTTCATCTGATGACACAAACACACCTATTGGATGCACAAGATTGGTTAAAAACCCTAATTGGACAAGAATAAGCCTAGGGAGGACGAAAATGACCTAAATGTGAATTCAATGACACAAACACACCTATTGGATGCCAAGATTGGTTAAAAACCCAAACACACCTATTTAACCAACAAGATTGGTTAAAAACCGTTATTGGTCTAGTATAAGCCTATGGAGGACGAAAATGACCTAAATGTGAATCCAATGACACAAACACACCTATTGGATGTACAAGATTCGTTAAAAACCCTCATTGGACAAGAATATGTTGGACTTTAGTCCTTTGATTCCTAATTTTGACATAATTAACAAATCAACAATGTTCATACACCACATGATAAATCTAATATTTGAATTGAGCAAGATTTCAGGAACAACAATCAAATCCTACACACTTGGAACATGTTGCTTGGAACACAAGAAATCAACAAAAGTTGATTTTTGACTGAAGCAAATCGATTGGGAAATCGATTTCATAACAAGGGTGTAAGGAAACACAACTGTTTGTGTTGGTATAATCGATTGGGCAATTGACTGACTAAATTAGAAATGAAAATTGCACAAGTCAGTAGCACCCCAGTTTTGAGGGTAATCGATTGACAAATCGATTATACATCTCACAAATAAACCTGATTGAAATAAATCGATTGGGAAATTGATTGTGAGACCCCAGTTTTGAGGGTAATCGATTGGCAAATCGATTGCTTAAATATCTTTGCAAAATAACTTTCCCTGTGACAAACACAATCGATTGGACAATCTATTGTGTAAAATTTCAATCAAGTGAAGTTTGGTTACAATCGATTGGGAAATCGATTGAACTAAACCCCAGGTAAGAACGTTTTCAGACAAATACATACAAATCGATTGGCACGTCGATTAACATCAAAATAGCTGAGTCACTGACTTAAACACAATCGATTGGCAAATCGATTGAAAGATCTTTTGAAAAACCCAGTGAACTCTGAGCTTGTGACCAAATCGATTCTGAGTATTTGTTAATCGACTATGAAGACTTAATAAATCGATTACGAAATCGATTAATATGTGTTTTAGTTTGAACATATCATCTGCAATCGATTACGAAATCGATGCATATCAGTCTTAGCATAATTACTGAAAAATGTTGTTTAAAGAATCGATTGGTAAATCGATTGGCTTATATAGTTTCAAGATTCAAGAAAAACAAGACACACGATAATCGATTGGCAAATCGATTAGACTGGTTTTATCACTTTAAGAAATCGATTGGTGAATCGATTGACTAATATGTTTTTCAGAAACTATATAAACTGTCTTCAATCATTCTTTCAATAACAATCAGAA
>NC_021162.2:47152485-47173589 GCF_000331145.2 Cicer arietinum | reverse complement strand
AAAAAATTCATAATATTAATTATGAACACATCAATTTCACCAAACATGAATCACCAAAATTTCCAAACATTAATCACCACAACAACATTAATATATCAGAGTTCTCCCCACCGCTAATTCGGTGCCAACGGTCTCGATACCTTTTCGAGACTCAAGGAGCTAACTACATAAACATAAATATTTATAACAATTTGTTCACAATAAAATTAATCTGCACACAACAAAATTCCTAAAATTAAATCTTTCTCACACATCAAACTTTTCAAACCAAATAATCTATATTATTTACTTAAAACTAAATTAAACAAATATTGTCCAAATTTCACATACACACACCCGACTATTAAAGCACCGAAATTTTTGAGTTAATAAAATACTCTAAACCTTTTTTTTTTAAACTCAATCAAAGAGTAATATTTTAAACTCTAACCATTTTTAATTTCAATCTATCTTTTTGCTCAAACTCTTTAACTTAGTTAAAATTTGAATTTTTTCACAACTTTAACAACTCTAAATTTTTCGTAAAATTTCAACTTCAGTTCAAACTCATTTATTTGAAAATAACTCATTACGTAACTCAAACACATCAAATTTAATTACCGCCAATTCATACCAAATTCAATCAATTCAATTTCCACAACACATATATAGCACCTCAATTAAATTTCAACACTTCAAACATAACTCACCCAATTTCAAAACTCCATATTTTTACACATAAACCACCAAATTTCATCAATTCATTTTCTACAAAATCCACAAATAAATCACATCTCAAAAATTCATAATAATAATTATGAACATATAAATCACACCAAACTTGAATCACCACAAACCACACCTCAAATTTAAATTCCACTAAATTACTCATAATCACATTCAATTAATTTTTCACTAAATCACACCTCAAATACATCAAATTTCTTTTCCACAAATTCACAATTAATGTCCTAAATGCAAACTAAAAGTTTGGAAGGAGCCCTTACCTTAACGGTAGCTTTAACAAGCGATTACGGCACCGTGATTAATTTCGGTAAAATTTTAGTTCGTGATGTTGCTTCAAAAGTTGGCTCACTAGCACCGCAACATGGAGATGAGCAACTTTCTCTTCTATCACTTCTCAAAATGAAGCTCAGAAGTAGAAGAAAAATAAAAGTTTGAGTTTGTGAGTTTTGGTTTCAAAAGCTGTGAACAGAGAAGAAGAAGAATGAATTCGTTTCATTTGGCTTTCTGTTTCTGTTTCTCTTTTTTCCTTTCATTCTTTACCTTTTCTTTCATATATATAATAATAATAATAATAATAATAATAATAATAATAATAATAATAATATTAATAATAATAATAATAATAATAATAATAATAAATATCTAAACAAATATCTAGAAATTTTTATAAAAATCATCATTACGCTTGTCACCTCGCATCACATCACAAACCACTTTTTCAGAAAAATATCTACTCTCGCCGTAATTCAATGGGCAGATGAAATTTTCTGAAAATGCTGCATCTCAGAATTTTTTTTTTCTTCGACAAAAGATTCACCGTAATTAAATAAAATTATTCATCGACGAATAATTTTAATCGGGTCTCCAAAAAGATATTTTTGACATTTAACTCACAAAATGCCATAAAATTGGCTAAAAAGCCTCACAAATTCAACACAAAAATTCCCCAAAATACATAAAATAGAATTTAAAATTAAGGGCCTTACATTACTACCCTCCAAAAAGAAGTTTCGTCCTCGAAACTTAAAATACGAGTAACAATCCACACTAAGTTTATACTCAAATTCAACTTTACAAGTCATAACTTGTTTCGCCCAGCCCACTCGAAGAAAGTGTTGCTTACCCCTTTTCATAGGGTGCTTAATAACTCTATACATTACCATAGCCGGTAAGGCTCGCTCATTCCATTCAACATGATTTTGTTACTATCAACAAGAGATTAAGGATGATCAGTTTCTCAATTTGTCAATAAGTAGCCGACAACCATGATGGTGGCTTAAACTATCTTAACCGAACTGTAATAACGCTCTTTGCGACTTGCACTTATGGTTATTCTAATGCACAAGCGGTGAAACAATCTTCTCAAGCTCCACTGAGTTTTTCCTTATTTTCCTATAACTTTGATCCTATCGACGAAGTACAATCGCCCATAGCTATGTCACATAGCCTCATATACATTCACTTGGTACGAATCACCCAATCATTACCGCCGAGAACTCCTAAATATCTCCATGGTCCACAAATCCTCGATTTCTCTTTTGTCGCACAATTACGCCAAACCACTGTGTTCTTATCCGTATGTTGTTCTAATTATAAATAATAATTTCATCCCCACATCTACTTGGTGATCTAAGCTTCCTCAAATTTTTCCGATAACATGCCAAAACTATACTACTCATGATACACAAACTTCCTTCCAGTTTAGTACTTCATTTCAAGAGTCACGTCTCCAACAAAAATCCAACTTGATTTTCATTCACTGATTAAGACCTACATTTGTCTCATGCCTAACACCTTAAATTCACGCTTCACTAGTCAATCAATTTTTTTTTACATACTTCGCAATTATGCACAAACTCGAAAATAATTCTCCTACATCTACTGCCAACATTCATTTTGATACTTCTTAATTTCGCCGTGTCCTTTATTTGCAGCTTGATGGTTATCCTTTCACTGTGACAGGTCAAACGCATTGTATTCACTCCATTACTTTTCCAATTATACAAACCTTAAATTCCTGCCTCGAACCATGATGCATCTTCATTATAGTGATTTCAACAAATCAAGCATTACTAATTCTCACCAAACTTTTCCAACTCATGCTCAATTCTTCCTTATCAACCAAACATTAAACTCTGTTGATTGGCGACCACAATAACAACCCCCATGACATGCACTCAATTAGTGCCTTTGTCTCATTCGCATACCCTTATAATAACAATATCTAAATTACGAGTGAAATAATTCCTTTCATGAATCCTTAATTGTCATAAGCTACATCTCCATGTGCTGTTCCGACAAGTTTTCTTGTCACATTTTCCAAAATTTGGTTCACTCGTTGGATTCTTATTCGTTCCCAACATTCACCGAGGTTTAAATAGAAAGAATCCTAACAATCAAACGTCTTAAAGAACGATTTCTCAACTGTTCCTAATAAGCACTTACTAAGAATTAATTAGCTATAAACCTCGTCCTCATAACTTTGCAGTAAAATATCTCAAAGATCTACATATTTTTCATCGTCCATCTAGTCACTGAAACACTCATTTTAAATCTTAACGCTTGACTTCCCAAGACCAACATCTGAACCATAAATCATTTGTTACATTTCTTCTTTTTCACTTTCTACCATTAAATAAGATTATAAAATCTGATCATCGAAATCTCCAAATACTCATCACACCGTCTAATTTCATCCATTTCATCTTAAGATACAATACCAGGTCTTTTTCATCATTGACTCTAATCGTCTTAGTAATCTCACTAATTAAAACTCTTATATTCATAACACAACATTTTTAGTAAATCTTCAAACACTCTCATTCATAACCTTGTGGATTTTAAACTATCAACTTAAAGATCAACCGTCTTAGGGTCCCAAATCAAATCTTGATCAATCCCTCTATCCTATCAAAACATACACATTCTCCAAATGTTTACCATCCTTTAATAAGCTTACTTTGCTACAATCTCTAAGTATTCTCGTACTATATACTTCCAATTCCACTTAATAGTGACATATGGTTCAATACATGAAGGCTTAACCCATTATGTTTATCCAGACATCACCCAAAATTCACACTTATGCGTTTATAGTTTCATCTAAAATCACTATCCATAGTTACCATCTCCTAAACCACACAATATTTGTCACTTATCAAAGAAATATATATTCCCCTCTTATAATCGTCATGAGATTCATACTTAACAATCTAAGTTGTGAATCTAGTTTAACTCGAATGCTCGACCTTACCCCTCAAGGTAGTGACTATTCCTCAAAGTGTACTTTATCTAACTAAGGTGGTATATACCCCCTAACGTACAGTGCCCCTTAACTTCAATACAAGCCTATTCCTGGAAACCTAAGCACCAAATGATATTCCAAAAGGAAGCCTCGTCTTCTCAACAATTCCATGATGTTCACATCTATTTGACAGTTATCAAACTTCATCCAGTTTCATCGTGAAATCTACCAGGAAAGCATCTAATATTTTTCTTAACAAAAGTCCTCCACTTAGATCTTTACTTGAAATCCCTTATTAGTCTAATGTTAATCCATCCATACTCATCATCTTTGAGTTAACACCAACACATAGGTTTTCTGTCCTTGGAACCACTTCATAAATTCCATGCCGTCATGATTCGCTTCAACTCCGCCTGACAATCCTTCATCTCGAAGATCTTTTCCACATCTTGAATCCACTGATAAGTTTTTTCTGAGTTCTCATCACCCTTGAACTTTAGAGGATGGTAACAACGAAAATCTTCCATCTTTCCCTCTTCTCCAGATCATAAAGAGTCCTTACAGCAGTCTATGCAGCAACAGAAGCAACCAAGTTGTTCATAGCTTCAACCACTTGATCATCGCCGTTGACGTTGACTCTTACAGCGTAATCCCTTCTTGGATGCACTGTTTCCTCAAAACCAACATCAAGAAGAAATCTCAACACCCCTTATAATAATTCCAAAAATAACTTTCGACTACATTAATACATAATAACTACCCCTGATATGACAACTCAGACCAATTACCCCGATGCATGATCAGATAACGACTTTCAACCTACAAGTTGACCTACAATCTATAACCAAAACTCCACATCCCCAAAGAAATCCAAACCAAAGCTCTGATACCACAATGTAACACCCCGATTTTTGACAGCACGGGTGTATATTTTTTTTTTAAAACAAAGAAATAAAACAAAGAAAATACTTTTGGATGAAATATTTAAGTCGTAACATAACGACAAAAGCCAACAATATTTACAAGCAGCGGAAATAGTTTTTGAAATACAGACCCAAAGTATTTACACGACAAAATACACCGGGGCTATGAGACCTATCAGATATAGCTCATACCCCTGGGGTATTCTCGAAAGACTTGTACAAAAGCACTGCCCCAAGAGTTTTAACTTTCCCCACGTCACATCAAAAAGTGGAACATGGACCCATCAAAAGAAATGACATCAAACAGTTTAAGCATAGATACAATCTTCCAAAATGAAATAAATACAATCACAAAAAAAGATATCTTGTCCTTATACAACCACCTAATCTGATCATGCTACAAACACTATACAACCCGGGTGATCTCCACGCACCCTGCAAGATCCTCCTGACACAGCTTCGGTCAGGTATGTCTAACTACATGCCCGTCTCCAAAGTACTAACCGGTAGGACGATCCTGGTTCTCATATGAGGGCAAAGCCCAGATTTCCACAATAATTGTAAAGGGTCACCAACCGAAATTTACAAATAACACTTAGCAAAATTCTTATATTTTCAAATGCTCAAAAGAACCTTTCGCCTTAGCATACTTCTCGAAAGGGTTTTCATATGTCCAAAAATGCATAAACAATGTTGAAAAATGAAGTTTTGACAAACTGCACTGTCATAGCCGAATACAACTGAGAAAATGCAGATTTTTCTAAAATAGCTCTGAATCAATCAACACTTCGAATATTCATTAAATCAATTATGAACACATAATTACATCAAAACTTAATCAACCCAACTTCACACCTCAAAGCAATTACGACAAATCACAACAACAACCGAATATGTATATACAATCATCATAGTATAACAAACATAACTCGCATGCCAAACACTTTAATGCAATGCGTATATGCCAGAATTCCAAACCAAAACCCTCCTCGAAGGGCGTAAATCATAATTGTACAGCCTCTCACAGACCATTACTAATTACCAAGGTGCAATCTCTCACGGATCAGCACGATTTACTAGCGTGCAGTCTCTCACAGACCAGCACGACATACAAGAGTGCAGTTGCTCACAGCCAACACAATTTACTAGCGTGCAGTCTCTCACAGACCAACACGATTTTCTAGAGTGCAATCGCTCACAGATCAGCATAGTCTAGAGTGCAATCTCTCACAGATCAGCACGACGCGACAATCCTTGCAAGGATAAGATGAACCAACAATTCACATGACATCATCCCGTGGCCCATCATGGTCACCACTATCACCATGGCCCCATCGCGGTCTCCATGTACTATGAAATGCATGAGCATACTCTAACTCTTTTCACCATAATCATTAAGTAAACGCAGCTATTAAAAGATTCTTCATTTTTAATACTCATTTAACACTAATGATTTTTCAAACACAACACAGAGCATACTCAAACATATTTATTCACACCAATTAAAATTTCCACAACCTCACATAAATCACAACTCCAAATTCCATTCACACCTAAATTGAATTAAATTCATTTTCCACCAAGTCACACATAAATTTCTTCTAAAAAATTCATAATATTAATTATGAACACATCAATTTCACCAAACATGAATCACCAAAATTTCCAAACATTAATCACCCATATTCAATCTCCAAAATTTTCAACCATAAATCACCACAACAACATTAATATATCAGAGTTCTCCCCACCGCTAACTCGGTGCCAACAGTCTCGATTCATTTTCGAGACTCAATGAGCTAACTACATAAACATAAATATTTATAACAATTTGTTCACAATGAAATTAATCCGTACACAACAAAATTCCTAAACTTAAATCTTTCTCACACATCAAACTTTTTAAACCAAATAATCTATATTATTTACTTAAAACTAAATTAAACAAATATTGTCCAAATTTCACATACACACACTCGACTATTAAAGCACCGAAATTTTTGAGTTAATAAAATACTCTAAACCTTTTTTTTTAAACTCAATCAAAGAGTAATTAAAAGAGTAATATTTTAAACTCTAACCATTTTTAATTTCAATCTATCTTTTTGCTCAAACTCTTTAACTTAGTTAAAATTTGAATTTTTTCACAACTTTGACAACTCTAAATTTTTCGTAAAATTTCAACTTCAGTTCAAACTCATTTATTTGAAAATACCTCATTACGTAACTCAAACACATCAAATTTAATTACTGCAAATTCATACCAAATTCAATCAATTCAATTTCCACAACACATATATAGCACCTCAATTAAATTTCAACACTTCAAACATAACTCACCCAATTTCAAAACTCCCTATTTTTACACATAAACCACCAAATTTCATCAATTCATTTTCTACAAAATCCACAAATAAATCACATCTCAAAAATTCATAATAATAATTATGAACATATAAATCACACCAAACTTGAATCACCAGAAACCACACCTCAAATTTAAATTCCACTAAATTATTCATAATCACATTCAATTAATTTTTCACTAAATCACACCTCAAATACATCAAATTTCTTTTCCACAAAATCACAATTAATGTCCTAATTGCAAACTAAAAGTTTGGAAGGAGCCCTTACCTTAACGGTAGCTTTAACAAGCGATTACGGCACCGCGATTAATTTCGGTAAAATTTTAGTTCGTGATGTTGCTTCAAAAGTTGGCTCACTAGCACCGCAACATGGATATGAGCAACTTTCCCTTCTGTCACTTCTCGAAATGAAGCTCAGAAGTCGAAGAAAAATAGAGGTTTGAGTTTATGAGTTTTGGTTTCAAAAGCTGTGAACAGAGAAGAAGAAGAAGAATGAATTCGTTTCATTTGGCTTTCTGTTTCTGTTTCTCTTTTTTCCTTTCATTCTATACCTTTTCTTTCATATATATAATAATAATAATAATAATAATAATAATAATAATAATAATAATTATCTAAACAAATATCTAGATATTTTTATAAAAATCATGATTACGCTTGTCACGTCGCATCACATCACAAACCACTTTTTCAGAAAAATATCTACTCTCGTCGTAATTCAATGGGCAGATGAAATTTTCTGAAAATGCTGCACCTCAGAATTTTTTTTTTCTTCGACAAAAGATTCACCGTAATTAAATAAAATTATTCATCGACGAATAATTTTAATCGGGTCTCCAAAAAGATATTTTTGGCATTTAACTCACAAAATGCCGTAAAATTGGCTAAAAAGCTTCACAAATTCAACACAAAATTCCCCAAAATACATAAATTAGAATTTAAAATTAAGGGCCTTACACACAAGATTGGTTAAAAACCCTTATTGGACTAGAATAAACTTAGGGAGGACGAAAATGACCTAAATGTGAATCCAATGACACAAACACACGTATTGGATGTACAAGATTAATTAAAACCCTAATTGGACTAGAATAAGCATAGGGAGGACAAAAATGACCTAAACGTGAATTCAATAACACAGACACACCTATTGGATGCACAAGATTGGTTAAAAACCCTTATTGGACTAGAATAAGCCTAGGGAGGACGAAAATGACCTAAATGTGAATCCAATGACACAAACACACGTATTGGATGTACAAGATTGATTAAAACCGTAATTGGACTAGAATAAGCATAGGGAGGACAAAAATGACCTAAACGTGAATTCAATAACACAGACACACCTATTGGATGCACAAGATTCGTTAAAAACCCTAATTGGAATATAATAAGCCTAGGGAGGACGAAAATGACCTAAATGTTCATCCAATGACACAAACACACCTATTGGATGCACAAGATTCATTAAAAACCCTAATTGGAATATAATAAGCCTAGGGAGGACGAAAATGACCTAAATGTTCATCCAATGACACAAACACACCTATTGGATGCACAAGATTAGTTAAAACCCTTATTGGACTAGAATAAGCCTAGGGATGACAAAAATGACCTAAATGTATGTCCAATGACACAAACACACCCATTGGATCCACAAGATTGGTTAAAAACCCTAATTGGATGAGCATAAGCCTATGGAGGACGAAAAAGAGCTAAATGTGAATCCAATGACACAAACACACCTATTGGATGGACAAGATTGGTTAAAATACCTAATTGGACTAGAATAAACTTATGGAGGACAAAACTAACCTAAATGTTCATCCAATGACACAAACACACCTATTTGATGCACAAGATTGGTGAAAAACCCTTATTGGAATAAAACAAGCCTAGGGAGGACGAAAATAACCTAAATGTGAATCCAATGTCCCAAATACACCTATTGGATGCACAAGATTCGTTAAAAACTCTAATTCGACAACAATAAGCATAGGGAGGACAAAAATGACCTAATTGTTCATCCAATGACACAAACAAACATATTGGATGTACAAGATTTGTTAAAACCCTAATTGGACTAGAATAAGCCTAGGGAGAACAAAAATGACCTAAACGTGAATTAAATGACACAAACACACCTATTGGATGCACAAGATTGGTTAAAAACCCTAATTGGACTAGAATAAACTTAGGGAGGACGAAAATGACCTAAATATTAATCCAATGACACAAACACACCTATTGGATGAACAAGATTTTTTAAAAACCCTAATTGAACTAGAATAAGCAAAGGAGAACACTAATGACCTAAATGTGAATTCAATGACAGAGACACACCTATTGGATGCACAAAATTGGTTAAAAACACTAATTCGACTAGAATAAACTTAGGGAGGACGAAAATAACCTAAATGTTAATCCAATGACAAAAACACACCTATTGGATGCAAAAGATAGTTTAGAAACCCTAATTGAACTAGAATAAGCCAAGGGAGGACAAAAATGATCTAAATGTGAATCCAATGACACAAACACACCTATTTTATGCACAAGATTGGTTAAAAACCCAAAAACACCTTTTAGATGCACAAGATTGGTTAAAAACCCTTATTGGACTAGAATAAGCCTAGTGAGGAAGAAAATGACCTAATGTTCATCCAATGACACAAACACACCTATTGGTTGCTCAATATTTGTTAAAAACCTAATTAGACTAGAATAAGCCAAGGGAGGACGAAAATGACCTAAATGTTCATCCAATGACACAAACACACCTATTGGATGCACAACATTGGTTAAAAACCCAAATTGGAAAAGAATAAAAATAGGGAGGACAAAAATGACCTAAGTGTTCATCCAATGACACAAAAACACCTATTAGTTGCACCAGATTGGTTAAAACCCAAATTGGATAAGCATAAGCCTACGGAGGACGAAAATGAGCTAAATGTGAATCCAATGACACAAACACACCTATTGGATGGACAAGATTATTAAAAACCCAAAAACACCAATTGGATGCACAAGATTGGTTAAAAATCCTTATTGGACTAGAATAATTCTAGGGAGGACAAAAATGACCTAAATGTTCATCCAATGACACAAACACACCTATTGGATGCACAAGATTGGTTAAAACCCTAATTGGACTAGAATAAGCCTAGGGAGGACGAAAATGACCTAAATATTCATCCAATGACACAAACACACGTATTGGATGCACAAGATTGGTTAAAACCCTAATTGGACTAGAATAAGCCTAGGGAGGACGAAAATGACCTAAATATTCATCCAATGACACAAACACACGTATTGGATGCACAAGATTGGTTAAAACCCTAATTGGACTAGAATAAGCCTAGGGAGGACGAAAATGACCTAAATATTCATCCAATGACACAAACACACGTATTGGATGCACAAGATTGGTTAAAACCCTAATTGGACTAGAATAAGCCTAGGGAGGACGAAAATGACCTAAATATTCATCCAATGACACAAACACACGTATTGGATGCACAAGATTGGTTAAAACCCTAATTGGACTAGAATAAGCCTAGGGAGGACGAAAATGACCTAAATATTCATCCAATGACACAAACACACGTATTGGATGCACAAGATTGGTTAAAACCCTAATTGGACTAGAATAAGCCTAGGGAGGACGAAAATGACCTAAATATTCATCCAATGACACAAACACACGTATTGGATGCACAAGATTGGTTAAAACCCTAATTGGACTAGAATAAGCCTAGGGAGGACGAAAATGACCTAAATATTCATCCAATGACACAAACACACCTATTGGATGCACAAGATTGGTTAGAATCCCTAATTGGACAAGAATAAACAAAGGGAGGACGAAAATGACCTAAATGTTCAACGAAAGACACAAACACACCTATAGGATGCACAAGATTGTGTAAAATCCGTAATTGAACTAGAATAAGCCAAGGGAGGACGAAAATGATCTAAATGTTAATCCAATGACACAAACACACCTATTGGATGCACAAGAATGCTTAAAAATCCAAAAACACCTATTGGATGCACAAGATTGGTTAAAAACCCTTATTGGACTAGAAAAATTCTAGGCAGGACGAAAATGATGTAAATGTTCATCCAATGAGACAAATACACCTATTCGATGCACAAGAATGGTTAAAAACCCTAATTGGACAATAATAAGCATAGGAAGGACGAAAATGACCTAAATGTTGATCCAATTACACAAACACACCTATTGGATGCACAAGATTGGTTAAAACCTCTGATTGGACTAAAATAAACCAAGGGAAGACAAAAATGACCTAAATACTCATCCAAAGACACAAACACACCTATTGGATGCACAAGATTGTGTAAAATCCCTAATTGGACAAGTATAGCCTAGGGAGAACGAAAATGACCAAAATGTTCATCCAATTACACAATGAACTTATTGGATGCATAAGGTTGGTTAAAAATCCTAATTGGACAAGAATAAGCCAAGGGAGGTCGAAGATAACCTAAATGTGAAAGCAATGACACAAAAACACCTATTGGATGCACAAGATTGGTTAAAAACCTTAATTGGACAAGACTACGCCTAGAGAGGACGAAAATGTCCTAAATGTTTGTCCAATGTCACAAACACACCTATTGGATGCACAAGATTGTGTAAAATCCCTAATTGGACAAGTATAGCCTAGGGAGGACGAAAGTGACCTAAATGTTCATCCAATGACACAAATGAACTTATTGGATGCACAAGATTGGTTAAAAACCCAAATTGGACAAGAATAAGCCTAGGGAGGACGAAAATGACCTAAATTTGAATGCAATGATACAAACACACCTATTGGATGCACAAGATTGTTTTAAAACCCTAATTGGACTAGAATAAACTTAGGGAGGACAAAAATGACCTAAATGTTCATCCAATGACGTAAACAATCCTAATTGGACAATAATAAGCATAGGAAGGACGAAAATGACCTAAATGTTCGTCCAATGACACAAACACACCTATTGGATGCACAAGATTGGTTAAAACCCTATTTGGACAAGAATAAGCCTAGGGAGGACGGAAATGACAAAAATGTTAATCCAATGACACAAACACACCTATTGGATGCACAAGATTGGTTAAAACCCTATTTGGACAAGAATAAGCCTAGGGAGGACGAAAGTGACCTAAATGTTCATCCAATGACACAAACATACCTATTGGATGCACAAGATTGGTTAAAAACCCTTATTGGTCTCGAATAAGCCTAGGGAGGACGAAAATGACCTAAATGTTCGTCCAATGACACAAACACACCCATTGGATGCACAAGATTGGTTAAAAACCCAAATTGGACAAGAATAAGCCTAGGGAGGACGAAAATGACCTAAATGTTCATCAAATGACACAAACACACCTATTGGATGCACAAGATTGATTAAAAACCCTAATTGGACAAGCATAAGCCTAGGGAAGACGAAAATGACCTAAATGTTCATCCAACGACATAAACACTCCTATTGGATGCACAAGATTGGTTATAAAACCTAATTGGACTAGAATAAACCTAAGGAGGACAAAAATGACTTTGATGTTCATCTAATGACAGAAACACAGCTATTGGATGCACAAGATTGGTTACAAAACTTAATTGGACAAGAATAAATTTAAGGGGGACGAAAATGACCTAAATGTTCATCAAATGACACAAACACACCTATTGGATGCACAAGATTGGTTAAAAACCCTAATTGGACTAGAATAAACAAAAGGAGGACGAAAATGACCTAAATGTTCATCCAATGACACAAACACACCTATTGGATGCACAAGATTGGTTAAAAACCCTAATTGGACTAGAATAAACAAAAGGAGGACGAAAATGACCTAAATGTTCATCCAATGACACAAACACACCTATTGGATGCACAAGATTGGTTAAAAACCCTAATTGAACTAGAATAAACAAAGGGAGGACGTAAATGATCTAAATATGAATTCAATGACACAAACACACCTATTGGATGCCAAGATTAGTTAAAAACCGAAACACACCTTTTGGATGCACAAGATTGGTTAAAAACCCTAATTGGACTAGAATAAACAAAAGGAGGACGAAAATGACCTAAATGTTCATCCAAAGACACAAAGAAACCTATTGGATGCACAAGATTGTGTAAAATCCGTAATTGAACTAGAATAAGCCACGGGAGGACAAAAATGATCTAAATGTTAATCGAATGACACAAACACACCTATTGGATGCACCAGATTGGTTAAAAACCCAAAAACACCTATTGGATGCACAAAATTGGTTAAAACCCAAATTAGATGAGCATAAGCCTATGGAGGACGAAAATGAGCTAAATATGAATCCAATGACACAAACACACCTATTGGATGCACAAGATTGGTTAAAATACCTAATTGGACAAGTATAAACTTATGGAGGACAAAACTGACCTAAATGTTCATCCAATGACCCAAACACACCTATTGGATGCACAAGATTGGTTAAAAACCCAAAAATACCTTTTAGATGTACAAGATTGCTTAAAAAACCAAATACACCTTTTAGATGCACAAGATTGGTTAAAAACCCTTATTGGACAAGAATAAGCCTAGGGAGGACGAAAATGAC
Source organism: Cicer arietinum (assembly GCF_000331145.2). Taxonomy (NCBI): domain Eukaryota; kingdom Viridiplantae; phylum Streptophyta; class Magnoliopsida; order Fabales; family Fabaceae; genus Cicer; species Cicer arietinum. The sequence goes on along the minus strand of NC_021162.2, from coordinate 47,159,689 downwards.
CTAAATGTTCATCCAATGACACAAACACACCTATTGGATGCACAAGATTGGTTAAAAACCCTTATTGGACAAGAATAAGCCTAGGGAGGACGAAAATGACCTAAATGTTCATCCAATGACACAAACACACCTATTGGATGCACAAGATTGGTTAAAAACCCTTATTGGACAAGAATAAGCCTAGGGAGGACGAAAATGACCTAAATGTTCATCCAAAGACACAAACACACCTATTGGATGCACAAGACTGTGTAAAATATGTAATTGAACTAGAATAAGCCAAGGGAGGACAAAAATGATCTAAATGTTAATCCAATGACACAAACACACCTATTGGATGCACAAGATTGGTTAAAACCCCAAAAACACCTATTGGATGCACAAGATTGGTTAAAAACCCTTATTGGAATAGAATAAATCTAGGGAGGACGAAAATGACCTAAATGTTCATCCAATGACACAAACACGCCTAGTGGATGCACCAGATTGGTTAAAACCCAAATTGAATGAGCATAAGCCTATGGAGGATGAAAATGAGCTAAATGTGAATCCAATGACACAAACACACCTATTGGATGCACAAGATTGGTTAAAATACCTAATTGGACTAGAATAAACTTATGGAGGACAAAACTGACCTAAATGTTCATCCAATGACGTAAACAATCCTAATGGATGCACAAGATTGGTTAAAAACCCTAATTGAACTAGAATAAAGCAAGGGAGGACGAAAATGATCTAAATGTGAATTCAATGACATAACACACCTATTAGATTCCAAGATTGGTTAAACACCCAAACACACCTATTTGATGCACAAGATAGGTTAAAAACCCTTATTGGACTAAAACAAGCCTAGGGAGGACGAAAATGACCTAAATGGGAATCCAATGACACAAAAATACGTATTGGATGTAAAGGATAGGTTAAAACCGTAATTGGACTAGAATAAGCCAAGGGAGGACAAAAATGACCTAAACGTGAATTCAATGACACAGACACACCTATTGGATGCACAAGATTGGTTAAAAACACTAATTGGACTAGAATAAACTTAGGGAGGACGAAAATGACCTAAATGTTAATCCAATGATACAAACACACCTATTGGATGCACAAGATTGGTTAAAAAGCGTAATTGGAAAAGAATAAGAATAAGGAGGACAAAAATGACCTAAGTGTTCATCCAATGACACAAACACACCTATTGGATGCACAAGATTGGTTAAAAAGCGTAATTGGAAAAGAATAAGAATAAGGAGGACAAAAATGACCTAAGTGTTCATCCAATGACACAAACACACCTATTGGATGCACAAGATTGGTTAAAAACCCTTATTGGACTAGAATAAGCCTAGGGAGGACGAAAATGACCTAAATGTTCATCCAATGACACAAACATACCTATTGGATGCACAAGATTGGTTAAAAAGCGTAATTGGAAAAGAATAAGAATAAGGAGGACAAAAATGACCTAAGTGTTCATCCAATGACACAAACACACCTATTAGTTGCACCAGAATGGTTAAAACCCAAATTGGATGAGCATAAGCCTATGGAGGACGAAAATGAGCAAAATGTGAATCCAATGACACAAACACACCTATTGGATGGACAAGATTGGTTAAAATACCTAATTGAACTAGAATAAACTTATGGAGGACAAAACTAACCTAAATGTTCATCCAATGACATAAACACACCTATTGGATGCACAAGATTGGTGAAAAACCCTTATTGGACTAAAACAAGCCAAGGGAGGACGAAAATGACCAAAATGTGAATCCAATGTCCCAAATACACCTATTGGATGGACAAGATTCGTTAAAAACTCTAATTCGACAAGAATAAGCATAGGGAGGACAAAAATGACCTAAATGTTCATCCAATGACACAAACACACATATTTGATGTACAAGATTTGTTAAAACCCTAATTGGACTAGAATAAGCATAGGGAGGACAAAAATAACCTAAACGTGAATTCAATGACACAAACACACCTATTAGATGCACAAGATTGGTTAAAAACCCTAATTGGACTAGAATAAACTTAGGGAGGACGAAAATGACCTAAATATTAATCCAATGACACAAACACACCTATTGGATGCACAAGATTGTTTAAAAACCCTAATTGAACTAGAATAAGCAAACGAGAACACAAATGACCTAAATGTGAATTCAATGACACAGACACGCCTATTGGATGCACTAGATTGGTTAAAAACACTAATTCGACTAGAATAAACTTAGGGAGGACGAAAATGACCTAAATGTGAATCCAATGACACAAACACACCTATTTTATGCACAAGATTGGTTAAAAACCCAAAAACACCTTTTAGATGCACAAGATTGGTTAAAAACCCTTATTGGACTAGAATAAGCCTAGGGAGGACGAGAATGACCTAAATGTTCATCCAATGACACAAACACACCTATTGGATGCACAAGATTGGTTAAAAACCCAAATTGGAAAAGAATAAGAATAAGGAGGACGAAAATGACCTAAGTGTTCATCCAATGACACAAAAACACCTATTGGTTGCACCAGATTGGTTAAAACCCAAATTGGACTAGAATAAACTTAGGGAGGACGAAAATGACCTAATTGTTAATCCAATGACACAAACACACTTATTGGATGCACAAGATTGTTTAAAAACCCTAATTGAACTAGAATAAACCAAGGGAGGACAAAAATGATCTAAATGTGAATCCGATGACACAAACACACCTATTGGATGCACAAGATTGCACCTATTGGATGCACAAGATTGCACCTATTGGATGCACAAGATTGCACCTATTGGATGCACAAGATTGCACCTATTGGATGCACAAGATTGCACCTATTGGATGCACAAGATTGCACCTATTGGATGCACAAGATTGCACCTATTGGATGCACAAGATTGCACCTATTGGATGCACAAGATTGCACCTATTGGATGCACAAGATTGCACCTATTGGATGCACAAGATTGCACCTATTGGATGCACAAGATTGCACCTATTGGATGCACAAGATTGCACCTATTGGATGCACAAGATTGCACCTATTGGATGCACAAGATTGCACCTATTGGATGCACAAGATTGCACCTATTGGATGCACAAGATTGCACCTATTGGATGCACAAGATTGCACCTATTGGATGCACAAGATTGCACCTATTGGATGCACAAGATTGCACCTATTGGATGCACAAGATTGCACCTATTGGATGCACAAGATTGCACCTATTGGATGCACAAGATTGCACCTATTGGATGCACAAGATTGCACCTATTGGATGCACAAGATTGCACCTATTGGATGCACAAGATTGCACCTATTGGATGCACAAGATTGCACCTATTGGATGCACAAGATTGCACCTATTGGATGCACAAGATTGCACCTATTGGATGCACAAGATTGCACCTATTGGATGCACAAGATTGCACCTATTGGATGCACAAGATTGCACCTATTGGATGCACAAGATTGCACCTATTGGATGCACAAGATTGCACCTATTGGATGCACAAGATTGCACCTATTGGATGCACAAGATTGCACCTATTGGATGCACAAGATTGCACCTATTGGATGCACAAGATTGCACCTATTGGATGCACAAGATTGCACCTATTGGATGCACAAGATTGCACCTATTGGATGCACAAGATTGCACCTATTGGATGCACAAGATTGCACCTATTGGATGCACAAGATTGCACCTATTGGATGCACAAGATTGCACCTATTGGATGCACAAGATTGCACCTATTGGATGCACAAGATTGCACCTATTGGATGCACAAGATTGCACCTATTGGATGCACAAGATTGCACCTATTGGATGCACAAGATTGCACCTATTGGATGCACAAGATTGCACCTATTGGATGCACAAGATTGCACCTATTGGATGCACAAGATTGCACCTATTGGATGCACAAGATTGCACCTATTGGATGCACAAGATTGCACCTATTGGATGCACAAGATTGCACCTATTGGATGCACAAGATTGCACCTATTGGATGCACAAGATTGCACCTATTGGATGCACAAGATTGCACCTATTGGATGCACAAGATTGCACCTATTGGATGCACAAGATTGCACCTATTGGATGCACAAGATTGGTTAAAAACCCTAGTTGGACAAGAATAACTCTAGGGAGGACGAAAATGTCCTTAATGTTAATCCAATGACAAACACACCAGTGGGAAGCACAAGATTGCTTAAAACCCTAAAAGGACTAGGATAAGCCTAGGCTGGACGAAAATGACCTAAATGTGAATCCAATGACACAAACACACCTATTGGATGCACAAGATTGGTTAAAAACCCTAATTGGACAAGAATAAGCCAAGCGAGAAAGAAAATGACCTAAATGTTAATCCAATGACATTAACACACCTATTGGATGCACAAGATTGGTTAAAAACCCTAATTGGACTAAAATAAACCAAGGGAGGACGAAAATGACCTAAATGTTAATCCAAAGACACAAACATGCCTATTGGATGCACAAGATTGTGTAAAATCCCTAATTGGACAAGTATAGCCTAGGGAGGACAAAAATGACCTAAATGTATATCCAATGACACAAATAAACTTATTGGATGCACAAGATTGGTTAAAACCCCTAATTGGACAACAATAAGCCTAGAGAGGACGAAAATGACCTAAATGTGAATGCAATAACACAAACACAATAATTGGATACACAAGATTTCTTAAAATCCCTAGTTGGACAAGAATAACTCTTGGGAGGACGAAAATGTCCTTAATGTTAATCCAATGACACAAATGAACTTATTGGATGCACAAGATTGGTTAAAACCCCTAATTGGACAACAATAAGCCTAGAGAGGACGAAAATGACCTAAATGTGAATCCAATAACACAAACACAATAATTGGATACACAAGATTTCTTAAAATCCCTAGTTGGACAAGAATAACTCTTGGGAGGACGAAAATGTCCTTAATGTTAATCCAATGACACAAATGAACTTATTGGATGCACAAGATTGGTTAAAACCCCTAATTGGACAACAATAAGCCTAGAGAGGACGAAAATGACCTAAATGTGAATCCAATAACACAAACACAATAATTGGATACACAAGATTTCTTAAAATCCCTAGTTGGACAAGAATAACTCTTGGGAGGACGAAAATGTCCTTAATGTTAATCCAATGACACAAATGAACTTATTGGATGCACAAGATTGGTTAAAACCCCTAATTGGACAACAATAAGCCTAGAGAGGACGAAAATGACCTAAATGTGAATCCAATAACACAAACACAATAATTGGATACACAAGATTTCTTAAAATCCCTAGTTGGACAAGAATAACTCTTGGGAGGACGAAAATGTCCTTAATGTTAATCCAATGACACAAATGAACTTATTGGATGCACAAGATTGGTTAAAACCCCTAATTGGACAACAATAAGCCTAGAGAGGACGAAAATGACCTAAATGTGAATCCAATGACACAAACACAGCTATTGGAAAACCCTAAATGGACTAGAATAAGCCTAGGGAGGACGAAAATGACCTAAATGTGAATCCAATGACACAAACACAGCTATTGGATGCACAAGATTGGTTAAAAACCTTAATTGGACAAAAATAAGCATAGGGAGAACGAAAATGGCCTAAATGTTCATCCAAAGACACAAACACACCTGTTGGATGCACAAGATTGTGTAAAATCCCTAATTGGACAAGTATAGCCTAGGGAGGACGAAAATGGCCTAAATGTTCATCCGAAGACACAAACACACCTATTGGATGCACAAGATTGTGTAAAATCCCTAATTGGACAAGTTTATCCAATGACAGAAATGAACTTATTGGATGCACATGATTGGTTAAAAATCCTAATTGGACGACAATAAGCCTAGGGTGGACGACAATGACCTAAATGTGAATGCAATGACACAAACACACCTATTGGATGCACAAGATTATTTAAAAACCCTAATTGGACTAGAATAAACTTAGGGAGGACGAAATTGACCTAAATGTTCATTCAATGACACAAACATACCTATTGGATGCACAACATTGGTTAAAAACCCTTATTGAACTTGAATAAACCAAGGGATGACGAAAATGACCTAATTGTGAATTCAATGACACAAACACACCTATTGGATGCACAAGATTGTTTAAAAACCCAAACACACCTATTGGATGCACAAGATTGTTTAAAAACCCAAACACACCTATTGGATCCACAAGATTGGTTAAAAACCCTAATTGGACTAGAATAAACTTAGGGAGGACGAAAATGACCTAAATGTTAATCCAATGACACAAACACACCTATTGGATGCACAAGATTGGTTAAAAATCCTTATTGGACTAGAATAAGCCTAGGGTGGACGAAAATGACCTAAATTTCATCCAATGACACAAACACACCTATTGGTTGCACAATATTTGTTAAAAACCCTAATTGGACAAGAATAAGCCAAGGGAGGATGAAAATGACCTAAATATTCATCCAATGACACAAACACACCTATTGGATGCACAAGATTGGTTAAAACCCCTAATTGGACTAGAATAAACAAAGAGAGGACAAAATGACCTAAATGTTCATCCAATGACACAAACATACCTATTGGATGCACAAGATTGGTTAAAAAGCCTAATTGGAAAAGAATAAGAATGAGGAGGACAAAAATGACCTAAGTGTTCATCCAATGACACAAACACACCTATTAGTTGCACCAGATTGGTTAAAACCCAAATTGGATGAGCATAAGCCTATGGAGGACGAAAATGAGCTAAATGTGAATCCAATGACACAAACACACCTATTGGATGGACAAGATTGGTTAAAATACCTAATTGGACTAGAATAAACTTATGGAGGACAAAACTAACCTAAATGTTCATCCAATGACACAAACACACCTATTGGATGCACAAGATTGGTAAAAAACCCTTATTGGACTAAAACAAGCCAAGGGAGGATGAAAATGACCAAAAAGTGAATCCAATGTCCCAAATGCACCTATTGGATGGACAAGATTCGTTAAAAACTCTAATTCGAAAAGAATAAGCATAGGGAGGACAAAAATGACCTAAATGTTCATCCAATGACACAAACACACATATTTGATGTACAAGATTTGTTAAAACCCTAATTGGACTAGAATAAGCATAGGGAGGACAAAAAT
>NC_021162.2:47131146-47145768 GCF_000331145.2 Cicer arietinum | reverse complement strand
AAAAACCCTAATTGAACTAGAATAAGCCAAGGGAGGACAAACATGATCTAAATGTGAATCCAATGACACAAACACACCTATTGGATGCACGAGATTGGTTAAAAATCCTTATTGGACTAGAATAAGCATAGGGAGGACGAAAACGACCTAAATTTCATCCAATGACACAAACACACCTATTGGTTGCACAATATTTGTTAAAAACCCTAATTGGACAAGAATAAGCCAAGGGAGGACGAAAAAGACCTAAATGTTGATCTAATGACACAAACACACCTATTGGATGCACAAGATTGAATAAAAAACCCTAATTGAACTAGAATAAGCCAAGGGAGAACGAATATGACCTAAATGTGAATTCAATGACACAAACACACCTATCGGATGCACAAGATTGATTGAAAACCCAAACAAACCTATTTGATGCACAAGATTGGTTAAAAACCCTTATTGGACTAGAATAAGCATAAGGAGGACGAAAATGACCTAAATGTGAATCCAATGACACAAACACAATAATTGGATGCACAAGATTACTTAAAAACCTTAGTTGGACAAGAATAACTCTAGGGAGGACGAAAAGGACCTTAATGTTAATCTAATGACACAAACACACCTATTGGATGCACAAGACTGGTTAAAAACCCTAATTCAAGAATAAGCCTAGGGAGGACGAAATTGACTTAAATGTTCATCCAATGACAAACACACCAGTGGGAAGCACAAGATTGGTTAAAAACCCTAAAAGGACTAGGATAAGCCTAGGGAGAATGAAAATGACCTAAATGTTAATCCAATGACACTAACACACCTATTGGATGCACAAGATTGGTTAAAAACCCTTAGTGGACAACAATAAGCTTAGGGAGGACGAAAATGACCTAACTGTGAATGCAAAGACACAAACACACCTATTGGATGCACATGAATATTAAAAAAATCCTAATTGGACTAGAATAAACTTAGGGAGGACGAAAATGACCGAAATGTTCATCCAATGACACAAACATACCTATTGGATGCACAAGATTGGTTAAAAACCCTAAGTGGACTACAATAAACTTAGGGAGGACGAAAATGACCTAAATGTGAATCCAACGACACAAACACACCTATTGGACGCACAAGATTGGTTAAAAACCCTAATTGGACTACAATAAACTTAGGGAGGACGAAAATGACCTAAATGTGAATCCAACGACACAAACACACCTATTGGACGCACAAGATTGGTTAAAAACCCTAATTGGACTACAATAAACTTAGGGAGGACGAAAATGACCTAAATGTGAATCCAACGACACAAACACACCTATTGGACGCACAAGATTGGTTAAAAACCCTAATTGGACTACAATAAACTTAGGGAGGACGAAAATGACCTAAATGTGAATCCAACGACACAAACACACCTATTGGACGCACAAGATTGGTTAAAAACCCTAATTGGACTACAATAAACTTAGGGAGGACGAAAATGACCTAAATGTGAATCCAACGACACAAACACACCTATTGGACGCACAAGATTGGTTAAAAACCCTAATTGAACTAGAATAAGCCAAGGGAGGACAAAAATGATCTAAATGTGAATCTAGTGACACAAACACACCTATTGTGTTCACAAGATTGGTTTAAAACCCAAAAACACCAATTGGATGCCCAAGATTGGTTAAAAACCCTTATTGGACTAGAATAAGCTTAGCGAGGACGAAAATGACCTAAATGTGAATGAAATGACACAAACACAATAATTGGAAACACAAGATTGGTTAAAAACCCTAATTGGACTAAAATTTAAAAACCCTAATTGCACTAGAATAAACTTAGGGAGGACGAAAATGACCTAAATGTTCATCAAATGACATAAACATACCTATTGGATGCACAAGATTGGTTAAAAACTCTTATTGAACTTGAATAAGCCAAGGGAGGACGAAAATGACATAAATGTGAATTCAATGACACAAACACACCTATTGGATGCACAAGATTGGTAAAAAAACCCAAACACACATATTCGATTCACAATACTGGTTAAAAACCCTATTTCAACAAGAATAAGCCTAGGGAAGACGAAAATGACCTAAATGTTCATACAATGACAAACACACCTATGGGATGCACAAGATTGGGTAAAAACCCTATTTGGACTAGAATAAGCCTAGGGTGGACGAAAATGACCCAAATGTGAATCCAATGACACAAACACTCCTATTGGATGCACAAGATTGGTAAAAAAACCCAAACACACATATTCGATTCACAATACTGGTTAAAAACCCTATTTCAACAAGAATAAGCCTAGGGAAGACGAAAATGACCTAAATGTTCATACAATGACAAACACACCTATGGGATGCACAAGATTGGTTAAAAACCCTATTTGGACTAGAATAAGCCTAGGGTGGACGAAAATGACCCAAATGTGAATCCAATGACACAAACACACCTAATAGATGCACAAGATTGGTTAAAAACTCTAATTGGACAAGAATAAGCCTAGGGAGGAGGAAAATGACTTAAATGTTCCTCGAATGACACAAACACACGTATGGGATGTATAAGATTGGTTAACATCCTAATTGGACTAGAATAAGCCTAGGGAGGACAAACATGACCGAAATGTGAATTCAATGACACAAACACACTTATTGGATGCACAAGATTGGTTAAAAACCCTAATTGGACTACAATAGACTTAGGGAGGACGAAAATGACCTAAATGTTCATCCAATGACACAAACACACCTATTGGATACTCAAGATTGGTTAAAAACCCTAATTGAACTAGAATAAGCCAAGGGAGGACAAAAATGATCTAAATGTGAATCCAGTGACACAAACACACCTATTGTGTTCACAAGATTGGTTAAAAACCCAAAAACACCTATTGGATGCCCAAGATTGGTTAAAAACCCTTATTGGACTAGAATAAGCTTAGGGAGGACGAAAATGACCTAAATGTGAATCAAATGACACAAACACAATAATTGGATACACAAGATTGGTTAAAAATCCTAATAAGACTAAAATAAACCAAGGGAGGGCGAAAATGACCTAAATGTTCATCCAAAGACACAAACACCTATTGGATGCACAAGATTGTGTAAGATCCCTAACTGGACTAGTATAGCCTAGGGAGGACGAAAATGACCTAAATGCTTATCCAATAACAGAAATGAACTTATTGGATGCACAAGATTGGTTAAATACCCAAACACACCTATTGGATGCATAGAATAAGCTTAGGGAGGACGAAAATGACCTAAATGCTTATCCAATAACAGAAATGAACTTATTGGATGCACAAGATTGGTTAAAAATCCTAATTGGACAACAATAAGCCTAGGGTGGATGAAAATAACCTAAATGTGAATGCAATGACACAAACACACATATTGGATGCACAAGATTATTTAAAAACCTTAATTGGACTAGAATAAACTTAGGGTGGACGAAAATGACCTAAATGTTCATCAAATGACATAAACATACCTATTGGATGCACAAGATTGGTTAAAAACCTTAATTGGACTAGAATAAGCCTAGGGAGGACGAAAATGACCTAAATGTGAATTCAATTACACAAACACACCTATTGGATGCTCAAGATTGGTTAAAAACCTTAATTGGACTAGAATAAGCCTAGGGAGGACGAAAATGACCTAAATGTGAATTCAATTACACAAACACACCTATTGGATGCTCAAGATTGGTTAAAAACCTTAATTGGACTAGAATAAGCCTAGGGAGGACGAAAATGACCTAAATGTGAATTCAATTACACAAACACACCTATTGGATGCTCAAGATTGGTTAAAAACCTTAATTGGACTAGAATAAGCCTAGGGAGGACGAAAATGACCTAAATGTGAATTCAATTACACAAACACACCTATTGGATGCTCAAGATTGGTTAAAAACCTTAATTGGACTAGAATAAGCCTAGGGAGGACGAAAATGACCTAAATGTGAATTCAATTACACAAACACACCTATTGGATGCTCAAGATTGGTTAAAAACCTTAATTGGACTAGAATAAGCCTAGGGAGGACGAAAATGACCTAAATGTGAATTCAATTACACAAACACACCTATTGGATGCTCAAGATTGGTTAAAAACCTTAATTGGACTAGAATAAGCCTAGGGAGGACGAAAATGACCTAAATGTGAATTCAATTACACAAACACACCTATTGGATGCTCAAGATTGGTTAAAAACCTTAATTGGACTAGAATAAGCCTAGGGAGGACGAAAATGACCTAAATGTGAATTCAATTACACAAACACACCTATTGGATGCTCAAGATTGGTTAAAAACCTTAATTGGACTAGAATAAGCCTAGGGAGGACGAAAATGACCTAAATGTGAATTCAATTACACAAACACACCTATTGGATGCTCAAGATTGGTTAAAAACCTTAATTGGACTAGAATAAGCCTAGGGAGGACGAAAATGACCTAAATGTGAATTCAATTACACAAACACACCTATTGGATGCTCAAGATTGGTTAAAAACCTTAATTGGACTAGAATAAGCCTAGGGAGGACGAAAATGACCTAAATGTGAATTCAATTACACAAACACACCTATTGGATGCTCAAGATTGGTTAAAAACCTTAATTGGACTAGAATAAGCCTAGGGAGGACGAAAATGACCTAAATGTGAATTCAATTACACAAACACACCTATTGGATGCTCAAGATTGGTTAAAAACCTTAATTGGACTAGAATAAGCCTAGGGAGGACGAAAATGACCTAAATGTGAATTCAATTACACAAACACACCTATTGGATGCTCAAGATTGGTTAAAAACCTTAATTGGACTAGAATAAGCCTAGGGAGGACGAAAATGACCTAAATGTGAATTCAATTACACAAACACACCTATTGGATGCACAAGATTGGTTAAAAACCCTTATTGGACTAGAATAAGCCTAGGGAGGACGAAAATGACCTAAATGTGAATTCGACGGCACAAACACACCTATTGGACGCACAAGATTGGTTAAAAACCCTAATTGAACTAGAATAAGCCAAGAGAGGGCGAAAATGACCTAAATGTTCATCCAATGACACAAACACACCTATTGGATGCACAAGATTGGTTAAAAACCCTTATTGGACTAGAATAAGCCTAGGGAGGACGAAAATGACCTAAATGTTCATCGAATGACACAAACACACGTATTGGATGTACAAGATTGGTTAACACCCAAATTGGACTAGAATAAGCCTAGGGAGGACAAAAATGGCCTAAATGTGAATTCAATGACACAGACACACTTTTTGGATGCACAAGATTGGTTAATAACCCTAATATGACTAGAATAAACTTAGGGAAGACGAAAATGACCTAAAACTTCAATCAATGACACAAACACACCTATTGGATGCACAAGATTGGTTAAAAACCCTAATTGAACTAGAATAAGCCAAGGGAGGACAAAAATGATCTAAAAGTGAATCCAGTGACATAAACACACCTATTGGATGCATAAGATTGGTTAAAAACCCTAATTCGACAAGAATAAGCCTAGGGAGGATGAAAATGACCTAAATGTTCATCCAATAACAAACACACTTGTGGGATGCACAAGATTGGTTAAAAACCCTAATTGGACTAGAATAAGCCTTGGGTGGACGACAATGACCTAAATGTTCATCCAATGACACAAACACATCTATTGGATGCACAAGATTGGTTAAAAACCCTAATTGGACAAGAATAAACCTAGGGAGAACGAAAATGACCTAAATGTGAATCCAATGGCACAAACACACATATTGGATGCACAAGATTGGTTAAAAACCTTAATTGGACTAGAATAAGCTTAGGGAGGACGAAAATGACCTAAATGTTCATCCAAAGACACAAACACACCTATTGGATGCACAAGATTGTGTAAAATCCCTAATTGGACAAGTATAGCCTAAGGAGGACGAAAATGACCTAAATGTTTATCCAATGACACAAATGAACTTATTGGATGCACAAGATTGGTTAAAAACCCTAATTGGACAACAATAAGCCTAGGGAGGAAGAAAATGACCTATATGTGAATGCAATGAAACAAACACACCTATTGGATGCACCAGATTAGTTAAAACCCTAATTGGACAAGCATAAGCCTAAAGAGGACGAACATGACCTAAATGTTCATCCAATGACACAAACGCACCTATTGGATTCACAAGATTGTTTAAAAACCCAAATTGGACTAGAATAAACCAAAGGAGGACGAAAATGATCTAAATGTGAATTCAATGACACAACCACACCTATTGGATGCACAAGATTGGTTAAAAACCCAAACACACCTGTTGGATGCACAAGATTGGTTAAAAACCCTTATTGGACTAGAATAAGCCTAGGGAGGACGAAAATGACCTAAATGTGAATCCAATGACACAAACACACCTATTGGATGCACAAGATTGGTTTAAAACCCTAATTAAACTAGAATAAGCCAAGAGAAGAAGAAAATGACCTAAATGTTCATCCAATGACAGAAACACACCTATTGGATGCACAAGATTGGTTAAAAACCCTAATTGGACTAGAATAAACCAAGGGAGGAGGAAAATGATCTAAATGTGAATTCAATGACACAAACACACCTATTGGATGCACAAGATTGGTTAAAAACCATAATTGTACTAGAATAAGCCAAGAGAGGCGAAAATGACCTAAATGTTCATCCAATGACACAAAGACATCTATTGGATGCACAAGATTGGTTAAAAATCTTAATTGGAGTAGAATAAGCCTAGCGAGGACGAAAATGACATAAATGTGAATCCAATGACACAAACACACCTATTGGATGCACAAATTGGTTAAAAACCCTAATTGAACTAGAATAAGACAAGCGAGGGCGAAAATGACCTAAATGTTCATCCAATGACACAAACACACATATGGGATGCACAAGATTGGTTAAAAACCATAATTGGACTAAAATAAACCAAGGGAGGACGAAAATGACCTAAATGTTCATCCACTGACACAAACATACCTATTGGATGCACAAGATTGGTTAAAAACCCTAATTGGACTAAAATAAACCAAGGGAGGACGAAAATGACCTAAATGTTCATCCACTGACACAAACATACCTATTGGATGCACAAGATTGGTTAAAAACCCTAATTGGACTAAAATAAACCAAGGGAGGACGAAAATGACCTAAATGTTCATCCACTGACACAAACATACCTATTGGATGCACAAGATTGGTTAAAAACCCTAATTGGACTAAAATAAACCAAGGGAGGACGAAAATGACCTAAATGTTCATCCACTGACACAAACATACCTATTGGATGCACAAGATTGGTTAAAAACCCTAATTGGACTAAAATAAACCAAGGGAGGACGAAAATGACCTAAATGTTCATCCACTGACACAAACATACCTATTGGATGCACAAGATTGGTTAAAAACCCTAATTGGACTAAAATAAACCAAGGGAGGACGAAAATGACCTAAATGTTCATCCACTGACACAAACATACCTATTGGATGCACAAGATTGGTTAAAAACCCTAATTGGACTAAAATAAACCAAGGGAGGACGAAAATGACCTAAATGTTCATCCACTGACACAAACATACCTATTGGATGCACAAGATTGGTTAAAAACCCTAATTGGACTAAAATAAACCAAGGGAGGACGAAAATGACCTAAATGTTCATCCACTGACACAAACATACCTATTGGATGCACAAGATTGGTTAAAAACCCTAATTGGACTAAAATAAACCAAGGGAGGACGAAAATGACCTAAATGTTCATCCACTGACACAAACATACCTATTGGATGCACAAGATTGGTTAAAAACCCTTATTGAACTTGAATAAGCCAAGGGAGGATGAAAATGATCTAATTGTGAATTCAATGACACAAACACACCTATTAGATGCACAAGATTGGTTAAAAACCCAAACACACCTATTGGATGCACAAGATTGGTTAAAAACCCTTATTGGACTAGAATAAGCCTAGGGAGGACGAAAATGACCTAAATGTTCATCCACTGACACAAACATACCTATTGGATGCCCAAGATTGGTTAAAAACCCTTATTGGACTAGAATAAGCCTAGGGAGGACGAAAATGACCTAAATGTTCATCCAATGACACAAACACACCTTTTGGATGCACAAGATTGGTTAAGAACCTTAATTGGACTAGAATGAGCCTAGGGAGGACGAAAATAACCTAAATGTGAATCCAATGGCACAAACACACCTATTTGATGCACAAGATTGGTTAAAAACCCTAATTGGACTAGAATAAGCCTAGGGAGGACAAAAATGACCTAAATGTGAATTCAATGACAGAGACACACTTTTTGGATGCACAAGATTGGTTAATAACCCTAATAGGACTAGAATAAACTTAGGGAAGACGAAAATGACCTAAAACTTCAATCAATGAGACAAACACACCTATTGGATGCACAAGATTGGTTAAAAGCCCTAATTGAACTAGAATAAGAAAAGAGAGGACAAAAATTATCTAAAAGTGAATCCAGTGACATAAACACACCTATTGGATGCACAAGATTGGTTAAAAACCCTAATTCGACAAGAATAAGCCTAGGGAGGACGAAAATGACCTAAATGTTCATCGAATGACAAACACACCTATGGGATGCACAAGATTGGTTAAAAACCCTAATTCGCCTAGAACAAGCCTAGCATTGACGAAAATGGCCTAAATGTAAATCCAATGACACAAACACACCTATTGGATGCACAAGATTGGTTAAAAACCCTAAATGGACTAGAATAAGCCTAGGGTGGACGGAAATGACTTAAATGTGAATCCAATGACACAAACACATTTATTGGATGCACAAGATTGGTTAAAAATCTGAATTGGACCACAATAAGCCTAGGGAGGACGAAAATGACCTAAATGTGAATGCAATGACACAAAGATACCTATTGGATGCACAAGATTGGATAAAAACCCTAATTGCACAAGAATAAGCCTAGGGAGGACGAAAATGACCTAAATGTGAATGCAATGACACAAAGATACCTATTGGATGCACAAGATTGGATAAAAACCCTAATTGGACAAGTATAGCCTAGGGAGGACGAAAATGACCTAAATGTTTATCCAATGACAGAAATGAACTTATTGGATCCACAAGATTGGTTAAAAATCTTAATTGGACAACAATAAGCCTAGGGAGGACAAAAATGACCTAAATGTGAATGCAATGACACAAAGATACCTATTGGATGCACAAGATTATTTAAAAACCTTAATTGGACTAGAATAAACTTAGGGAGGACGAAAATGACCTAAATGTTTATCCACTGACACAAACATACCTATTGGATGCACAAGATTGGTTAAAAACCCTTATTGAACTTGAATAAGCCAAGGGAGGATGAAAATGACCTAAATGTGAATCCAATGACACAAACACTCCTATTGGATGCACAAGATTCGTTAAAAACCCTAATTCGACAGGAATAAGCCTAGGGAGGACGAAAATGACCTAAATGAGAATCCAATAACACAAACACAATAATTGGATGCACAAGGGAGAACGAAAATGACCTAAATGAGAATCCAATAACACAAACACAATAATTGGATGCACAAGGGAGAACGAAAATGACCTAAATGAGAATCCAATAACACAAACACAATAATTGGATGCACAAGGGAGAACGAAAATGACCTAAATGAGAATCCAATAACACAAACACAATAATTGGATGCACAAGGGAGAACGAAAATGACCTAAATGAGAATCCAATAACACAAACACAATAATTGGATGCACAAGGGAGAACGAAAATGACCTAAATGAGAATCCAATAACACAAACACAATAATTGGATGCACAAGGGAGAACGAAAATGACCTAAATGAGAATCCAATAACACAAACACAATAATTGGATGCACAAGGGAGAACGAAAATGACCTAAATGAGAATCCAATAACACAAACACAATAATTGGATGCACAAGGGAGAACGAAAATGACCTAAATGAGAATCCAATAACACAAACACAATAATTGGATGCACAAGGGAGAACGAAAATGACCTAAATGAGAATCCAATAACACAAACACAATAATTGGATGCACAAGGGAGAACGAAAATGACCTAAATGAGAATCCAATAACACAAACACAATAATTGGATGCACAAGGGAGAACGAAAATGACCTAAATGAGAATCCAATAACACAAACACAATAATTGGATGCACAAGGGAGAACGAAAATGACCTAAATGAGAATCCAATAACACAAACACAATAATTGGATGCACAAGGGAGAACGAAAATGACCTAAATGAGAATCCAATAACACAAACACAATAATTGGATGCACAAGGGAGAACGAAAATGACCTAAATGAGAATCCAATAACACAAACACAATAATTGGATGCACAAGGGAGAACGAAAATGACCTAAATGAGAATCCAATAACACAAACACAATAATTGGATGCACAAGGGAGAACGAAAATGACCTAAATGAGAATCCAATAACACAAACACAATAATTGGATGCACAAGGGAGAACGAAAATGACCTAAATGAGAATCCAATAACACAAACACAATAATTGGATGCACAAGGGAGAACGAAAATGACCTAAATGAGAATCCAATAACACAAACACAATAATTGGATGCACAAGGGAGAACGAAAATGACCTAAATGAGAATCCAATAACACAAACACAATAATTGGATGCACAAGGGAGAACGAAAATGACCTAAATGAGAATCCAATAACACAAACACAATAATTGGATGCACAAGGGAGAACGAAAATGACCTAAATGAGAATCCAATAACACAAACACAATAATTGGATGCACAAGGGAGAACGAAAATGACCTAAATGAGAATCCAATAACACAAACACAATAATTGGATGCACAAGGGAGAACGAAAATGACCTAAATGAGAATCCAATAACACAAACACAATAATTGGATGCACAAGGGAGAACGAAAATGACCTAAATGAGAATCCAATAACACAAACACAATAATTGGATGCACAAGGGAGAACGAAAATGACCTAAATGAGAATCCAATAACACAAACACAATAATTGGATGCACAAGGGAGAACGAAAATGACCTAAATGAGAATCCAATAACACAAACACAATAATTGGATGCACAAGGGAGAACGAAAATGACCTAAATGAGAATCCAATAACACAAACACAATAATTGGATGCACAAGGGAGAACGAAAATGACCTAAATGAGAATCCAATAACACAAACACAATAATTGGATGCACAAGGGAGAACGAAAATGACCTAAATGAGAATCCAATAACACAAACACAATAATTGGATGCACAAGGGAGAACGAAAATGACCTAAATGAGAATCCAATAACACAAACACAATAATTGGATGCACAAGGGAGAACGAAAATGACCTAAATGAGAATCCAATAACACAAACACAATAATTGGATGCACAAGGGAGAACGAAAATGACCTAAATGAGAATCCAATAACACAAACACAATAATTGGATGCACAAGGGAGAACGAAAATGACCTAAATGAGAATCCAATAACACAAACACAATAATTGGATGCACAAGGGAGAACGAAAATGACCTAAATGAGAATCCAATAACACAAACACAATAATTGGATGCACAAGGGAGAACGAAAATGACCTAAATGAGAATCCAATAACACAAACACAATAATTGGATGCACAAGATTGGTTAAAAACCCTTATTGAACTTGAATAAGCCAAGGGAGGATGAAAATGACCTAATTGTTAATTCAATGACACAAACACACCTATTGGATGCACAAGATTGGTTAAAAACCCAAACACACCTATTGGATGTACAAGATTCGTTAAAAACCCTAATTCGACAAGAATAAGCCTAGGGGGGACGAAAATGACCTAAATGTGAATCCAATGACACAAATGAACTTATTGGATGCACAAGATTCGTTAAAAACCCTAATTCGACAAGAATAAGCCTAGGGGGGACGAAAATGACCTAAATGTGAATCCAATGACACAAATGAACTTATTGGATGCACAAGATTCGTTAAAAACCCTAATTCGACAAGAATAAGCCTAGGGGGGACGAAAATGACCTAAATGTGAATCCAATGACACAAATGAACTTATTGGATGCACAAGATTCGTTAAAAACCCTAATTCGACAAGAATAAGCCTAGGGGGGACGAAAATGACCTAAATGTGAATCCAATGACACAAATGAACTTATTGGATGCACAAGATTCGTTAAAAACCCTAATTCGACAAGAATAAGCCTAGGGGGGACGAAAATGACCTAAATGTGAATCCAATGACACAAATGAACTTATTGGATGCACAAGATTCGTTAAAAACCCTATTTGGACTAGAATAAGCCTAGGGTGGACGAAAATGACCCAAATGTGAATCCAATGACACAAACACTCCTATTGGATGCACAAGATTGATTGAAAACCCAAACAAACCTATTTGATGTACAAGATTGGTTAAAAACCATTATTGGACTAGAATAAGCCTAGCGAGGACGAAAATGACCTAAATGAGAATCCAATAACACAAACACAATAATTGGATGCACAAGATTGCTTAAAAACCCTAATTCGATAAGAATAAGCCTAGGGAGGACGAAAATGACTTAAATGTTCATCCAATGACAAACACACCTGTGGGAATCACAAGATTGGTTAAAAACCCTAAATGGACTAGAAGAAGCCTAGGGTGGACGAAAATGACCTAAATGTGAATCCAATGACACAAACACACCTATTGGATCCACAAGATTGGTTAAAAGCCTAATTGGACAAAAATAAGCCTAGGGAGAACGAAAATGACCTAAATGTTCATCTAATGACACTAACACTCTTATTGGATGCACAAGATTGGTTAAAAACCCTAATAGGACAAGAATAAGCATAGGGAGGATGAAAATGACCTAAATGTACATCGAATGACACAAACACACGTATTGGACGTACAAGATTGGTTAACCCCCTAAATGTTCATCTAATGACACAAACATACCTATTGGATGCACAAGATTGGTTAAAAACCCTTATTGAACTTGAATAAGCCAAGGGAGGATGAAAATGACCTAATTATGAATTCAATGACACAAACACACCTATTGTTGCACAAGATTGGTTAAAAACCCAAACACACCTATTGGATGCACAAGATTGGTTAAAAACCCTTATTGGACTAGAATAAGCCTAGGGAGGACGAAAATGACCTAAATGTTCATCCAAAGACACAAACACACCTATTGGATGCACAAGATTGGTTAAAAACCCTTATTGGACTAGAATAAGCCTAGGGAGGACGAAAATGACCTAAATGTTCATCCAAAGACACAAACACACCTATTGGATGCACAAGATTGGTTAAAAACCCTTATTGGACTAGAATAAGCCTAGGGAGGACGAAAATGACCTAAATGTTCATCCAAAGACACAAACACACCTATTGGATGCACAAGATTGGTTAAAAACCCTTATTGGACTAGAATAAGCATAGGGAGGACGAAAATGACCTAAATGTTCATCCAAAGACACAAACACACCTATTGGATGCACAAGATTGTGTAAAATCCCTAATTGGAGAAGTATAGCCTAGGGAGGACGAAAATGACCTAAATGTTTATCCAATGACACAAATGAACTTATTGGATGCACAAGATTGTTTAAAAATCCTAATTGGACAACAATAAGCCTAGGGAGTAAGAAAATGAACTAAATGTGAATGCAATGAAACAAACACATCCATTGGATGCACCAGATTGGTTAAAACCCTAATTGGACAAGCATAAGCCTAGGGAGAACGAAAATGACCTAAATGTTCATCAAATGACACAAACATACCTATTAGATTGACAAGATTGTTTAAAAACCCAAATTAGACTAGAATAAACCAAAGGAGGACGAACATGATCTAAATGTGAATTCAATGACACAACCACACCTACTGGATGAACAAGATTGGTTAAAAACCCAAACACACCTGTTGGATGCACAAGATTGGTTAAAAACCCATATTGGACTAGAATAAGCCTAGGGAGGACGAAAATGACCTAAATGTGAATGCAATGACACAAACACACCTATTGGATGCACAAGATTGGTTAAAAACCCTAATTAAACTAGAATAAGCCAAGACAGGGTGAAAATGACCTAAATGTTCATCCAATGACACAAACACACCTATTGGATGCACAAGAGTGGTTAAAAACCCTAATTGAACTAGAATAAACCAATGGAGGACAAAAATGATCTAAATGTGAATTCAATGACACAAACACTATTGGATGCACAAGATTGGTTAAAAACCCTAATTGAACTAGAATAAGCCAAGAGAGGGCGAAAATGACCTAAATGTTCATCCAATGACACAAACACACCTATTGGATGCACAAGATTGGTTAAGAACCTTAATTGGACTAGAATAAGCCTAGGGAGGACGAAAATGACCTAAATGTGAATCCAATGGCACAAACACGCCTATTGGATGCACAAGATTGGTTTAAAACCCTAATTGGACTAGAATAAGCATAGGGAGGACGAAAATGACCTAAATGTTC
>NC_021162.2:47129953-47130530 GCF_000331145.2 Cicer arietinum | reverse complement strand
AGATTCGTGAGAAGAACACTGATCAAGATTGAAGACTGCTTTTTGTACTTCTGTTAATTTGTCTGTAACAATACTTTGAAACGAAACGAACGCTAGAAATCCAGCTAGAAACTGGTGGCTACTTTCTTGGGTGAGAGGCCTTAACAAGAAAGAGTCGTACTTTGATTTTGTGTCAGACTGCCGAGTGTCTACAAGGATCAAAGGGTTGATAGAAAGCCAGCTAGAAACTGGTGGCTCATTTCTTGGGTGAGAGTGCTCAACAAGAAAGAGTCGCACTGTGATTCTGTGTTAGATTGCCGAGTATCTACAAGGATCAGAGGGTGATCAATAGGAAAGAGATCATTAAGATAGATAGGTTTCGGGGATGAAACTGGACAATCTGTAATTGATTCTTTCTATTGGAGAAGAAAATCTGAAATCCGATTGGATTTTCAGGATTGGATGTAGGTTGTCGTTGACAACTGAACCATGATAAATTCTTGGTGCAATCTTCTCTAACCCTTAACTCCTTTAATCTTCTATCTTGCAATATTTGTATATGTGATTAATATTAGATGCATGTTAAACATATTATGTG
>NC_021162.2:47119514-47129716 GCF_000331145.2 Cicer arietinum | reverse complement strand
ACTAATATTGTTTAATCTGATAATTTGACTTGCATGCATCTTGGTTAATCGCTTATCAATCTACTTGAACTTGCTAATCTTGTATGCCACAATTTAAATTCCATTGTGCGTATAATTCTGATTTAATTTCTTAAAGAACTAATACATTCCGCTTATTTCGAGGCCGCAGATACCAACAAACACGCCTATTGGATGCACAAGAATGGTTTAAAACCCTAATTGGACTAGAATAAGCATAGGGAGGACGAAAATGACCTAAATGTTCATCCATTGGCACAAACACACCTATTGGATGCACCAGATTGGTTAAAACCCTAATTGCACAAGCATAAGCCTAGGGAGAACGAAAATGACCTAAATGTGAATTCAATGACCCAAACACTATTGGATGCACAAGATTGGTTAAAAACCCTAATTGAACTAGAATAAGCCAAGAGAGGGCGAAAATGACCTAAATGTGAATTCAATGACCCAAACACTATTGGATGCACAAGATTGGTTAAAAACCCTAATTGAACTAGAATAAGCCAAGAGAGGGCGAAAATGACCTAAATGTGAATTCAATGACCCAAACACTATTGGATGCACAAGATTGGTTAAAAACCCTAATTGAACTAGAATAAGCCAAGAGAGGGCGAAAATGACCTAAATGTGAATTCAATGACCCAAACACTATTGGATGCACAAGATTGGTTAAAAACCCTAATTGAACTAGAATAAGCCAAGAGAGGGCGAAAATGACCTAAATGTGAATTCAATGACCCAAACACTATTGGATGCACAAGATTGGTTAAAAACCCTAATTGAACTAGAATAAGCCAAGAGAGGGCGAAAATGACCTAAATGTGAATTCAATGACCCAAACACTATTGGATGCACAAGATTGGTTAAAAACCCTAATTGAACTAGAATAAGCCAAGAGAGGGCGAAAATGACCTAAATGTGAATTCAATGACCCAAACACTATTGGATGCACAAGATTGGTTAAAAACCCTAATTGAACTAGAATAAGCCAAGAGAGGGCGAAAATGACCTAAATGTGAATTCAATGACCCAAACACTATTGGATGCACAAGATTGGTTAAGAACCTTAATTGGACTAGAATAAGCATAGGGAGGACGAAAATGACCTAAATGTTCATCCATTGGCACAAACACACCTATTGGATGTACAAGATTCGTTAAAAACCCTAATTCGACAAGAATAAACCTAGGGAGGACGAAAATGACCTAAATGTTCATCCAATGACACAAACACACCTATTGGATACTCAAGATTGGTTAAAAACCCTAATTGAACTAGAATAAGCCAAGGGAGGACAAAAATGATCTAAATCTGAATCCAGTGACACAAACACACCTATTGTGTTCACAAGATTGGTTAAAAACCCAAAAACACCTATTGGATGCACAAGATTGGTTAAAAACCCTTATTGGACTAGAATAAGCCTAGGGAGGACGAAAATGACCTAAATGTTCATCCAATGACACAAACGCACGTATTGGACGTACAAGATTGGTTAACACCCTAATTGGACTAGAATAAGCCTAGGGAGGACAAAAATGACCTAAATGTGAATCCAATGACACAAACACACCTATTGGATGCACAAGATTGGTTAAAAACCCTAATTGGACAATAATAAGCCTAGGGAGGACGAAAATGACCTAAATGTGAATCCAATGACACAAACACACCTATTGGATGCACAAGATTGGTTAAAAACCCTAATTGGACAATAATAAGCCTAGGGAGGACGAAAATGACCTAAATGTGAATCCAATGACACAAACACACCTATTGGATGCACAAGATTGGTTAAAAACCCTAATTGGACAATAATAAGCCTAGGGAGGACGAAAATGACCTAAATGTGAATCCAATGACACAAACACACCTATTGGATGCACAAGATTGGTTAAAAACCCTAATTGGACAATAATAAGCCTAGGGAGGACGAAAATGACCTAAATGTGAATCCAATGACACAAACACACCTATTGGATGCACAAGATTGGTTAAAAACCCTAATTGGACAATAATAAGCCTAGGGAGGACGAAAATGACCTAAATGTGAATCCAATGACACAAACACACCTATTGGATGCACAAGATTGGTTAAAAACCCTAATTGGACAATAATAAGCCTAGGGAGGACGAAAATGACCTAAATGTGAATCCAATGACACAAACACACCTATTGGATGCACAAGATTGGTTAAAAACCCTAATTGGACAATAATAAGCCTAGGGAGGACGAAAATGACCTAAATGTGAATCCAATGACACAAACACACCTATTGGATGCACAAGATTGGTTAAAAACCCTAATTGGACAATAATAAGCCTAGGGAGGACGAAAATGACCTAAATGTGAATCCAATGACACAAACACACCTATTGGATGCACAAGATTGGTTAAAAACCCTAATTGGACAATAATAAGCCTAGGGAGGACGAAAATGACCTAAATGTGAATCCAATGACACAAACACACCTATTGGATGCACAAGATTGTGTAAAATCCCTAATTGGACAAGTATAGCCTACTGAGGACGAAAATGACCTAAATGTTTATCCAATGACACAAATGAACTTATTGGATGCACAAGATTGGTTAAAAACCCTAATTGGACAACAATAAGCCTAGAGGGGACGAAAATGACCTAAATGTGAATGCAATGAGACAAACACACTTATTGGATGCACCAGATTGGTTAAAACCCTAATTGGACAAGCATAAGTCTAGGGAGGACGAAAATGACCTAAATATTCATCGAATGACACAAACACACCTATTGAATGCACAAGGTTGGTTAAAAACCCTAATTGGACAAGAATAAACAAAGGGAGGACGAAAATGATCTAAATGTGAATTCAATGACCCAAACACACCTATTGGATGCACAAGATTGGTTAAAAACCCAAACACACCTATTGGATGCACAATATTGGTTAAAAACCCTTATTGGACTAGAATAATCCAAAGGAGGACGAAAATGACCTAAATGTGAATCCAATGACACAAACACACGTATTGGATGCACAAGATTGGTTAAAAACCCTAATTGGACAAGAATAAGCCTAGGGAGGACGAAAATGACCTAAATGTTCATCCAATGACACAAACACACCTATTGGATGCATAAGATTGGTTAAAAACCCTAATTGGACAAGAATAAGCCTAGGGAGGACGAAAATGACCTAAATGTTCATCCAATGACACAAACACACCTATTGGATGCATAAGATTGGTTAAAAACCCTAATTGGACAAGAATAAGCCTAGGGAGGACGAAAATGACCTAAATGTTCATCCAATGACACAAACACACCTATTGGATGCATAAGATTGGTTAAAAACCCTAATTGGACAAGAATAAGCCTAGGGAGGACGAAAATGACCTAAATGTTCATCCAATGACACAAACACACCTATTGGATGCATAAGATTGGTTAAAAACCCTAATTGGACAAGAATAAGCCTAGGGAGGACGAAAATGACCTAAATGTTCATCCAATGACACAAACACACCTATTGGATGCATAAGATTGGTTAAAAACCCTAATTGGACAAGAATAAGCCTAGGGAGGACGAAAATGACCTAAATGTTCATCCAATGACACAAACACACCTATTGGATGCATAAGATTGGTTAAAAACCCTAATTGGACAAGAATAAGCCTAGGGAGGACGAAAATGACCTAAATGTTCATCCAATGACACAAACACACCTATTGGATGCATAAGATTGGTTAAAAACCCTAATTGGACAAGAATAAGCCTAGGGAGGACGAAAATGACCTAAATGTTCATCCAATGACACAAACACACCTATTGGATGCATAAGATTGGTTAAAAACCCTAATTGGACAAGAATAAGCCTAGGGAGGACGAAAATGACCTAAATGTTCATCCAATGACACAAACACACCTATTGGATGCATAAGATTGGTTAAAAACCCTAATTGGACAAGAATAAGCCTAGGGAGGACGAAAATGACCTAAATGTTCATCCAATGACACAAACACACCTATTGGATGCATAAGATTGGTTAAAAACCCTAATTGGACAAGAATAAGCCTAGGGAGGACGAAAATGACCTAAATGTTCATCCAATGACACAAACACACCTATTGGATGCATAAGATTGGTTAAAAACCCTAATTGGACAAGAATAAGCCTAGGGAGGACGAAAATGACCTAAATGTTCATCCAATGACACAAACACACCTATTGGATGCATAAGATTGGTTAAAAACCCTAATTGGACAAGAATAAGCCTAGGGAGGACGAAAATGACCTAAATGTTCATCCAATGACACAAACACACCTATTGGATGCATAAGATTGGTTAAAAACCCTAATTGGACAAGAATAAGCCTAGGGAGGACGAAAATGACCTAAATGTTCATCCAATGACACAAACACACCTATTGGATGCACAAGATTGGTTAAAAACCCTAATTGAAATAAAATAAGCCAAGGGAGGACGAAAATGACCTAAATTTTAATCCAATGACACGAACACACCTATTAATGCACAAGATTGGTTAAAAACGCAAACACACCTATTGGATGCACAAGATTGGTTAAAAACCCTTATTGGACTAGAATAAGCCTATGGAGGACGAAAATAACCTAAATGTGAATCCAATGACACAAATGAACTAATTGGATGCACAAGAATGGTTAAAAACCCTAATTGGACAAGAATAAGCAAATGGAGGACGAAAATGACCTAAATGTTCATCCAATGACACAAACACACCAATTGGATGCACATGATTTGTTAAAAACCCTAATTGGACAAGAATAAGCAAATGGAGGACGAAAATGACCTAAGTGTTCATCCAATGACACAAACACACCTATTGGATGCACAAGATTGGTTAAAAACCCTAATTAAACTAGAATAAGCCGTGGGAGGACGAAAATGACCTAAATGTGAATCCAATGACACAAACAGATCTATTGGATGCACAAGATTTGTTAAAAACCCAAACACGTCTATTGGATGCACAAGATTGGTTAGAAACCCTTATTGGACTAGAATAAGCCTATGGAGGACGAAAATGACCTAAATGTGAATCCAATGACACAAACACAATAATTGGATGCACAAGATTGGTTAAAAACCCTAGTTCGACTAGAATAACTCTCGGGAGGATGAAAATGACCTAAATGTTAATACTGTTGGACTTTAGTCCTTTGAATCCTAATTTTGACATAATTAACAAACATACAATGTTCATACATCAAATGATAAATCTAACATTTTAATTGAGCAAGATTTCAGGAACAACAATGCAATCCTACACACTTGAAACAAATTACTTGGAACACAAGAAATCAACAAAAGTTGACTATTGACTGAGTAAATCGATTGGGAAATCGATTTCATAACAAGGGTGTAAGGAAACATAATTGTTTGTGATTGTATAATCGATTAGGCAATCAACTGGCACAATTAGAAATGAAAATTGCACAAGTAAGTGGCAACCTGTTTTACAGGCTAATCGATTGGCAAATCGATTATACACATCATAAAGTAAAACTGATTGAAACCAATCGACTGAGAAATCGATTGATCAAGTCACAGTGAGAATCCAATTTCTAGGGTAATCGATTGGCAAATCGATTGCTTAGATAATATTTGAAAAATAACTTGACCTGTGACAAACACAATCGATTGCACAATCTACTGTGATAATTTCAATCATGTTAAGTTTGGTTGCAATCGATTGGGAAATCGATTGAACTAAATATCAGGTAAGAACTTTTCAGGCAAATACAAACAAATCGATTGGCACTTCGATTAACATCAAAATAGCTAAGTCACTGTCTTGACCACAATCGATTGGCAAATCGATTGAAAGAACCTTTTTGAAATCACAGTGAACTTTGAGCTTGTGGCCAAATCGATTATGAGTATTTGTAAATCGATTATGAGACTTAATAAATCGATTAAGTAATCGATTGGTGTGGTTTTTACTTTGAACAAAACACCTGCAATCGATTATGAAATTGATGCATATAAGTCTGAACATAATTTACTTAAAAGAGTTTGTTTAAAGAATCGATTGGCAAATCGATTGGCTTATGTAGTTTCAAGATTCAAGAAAAACAAGACCCGCGATAATCGATTGGACCTGTTTTATAACTTTAATGAATCGATTGGCAAATCGATTTATTAGTTGTTTTTCAGAAACTATATAAACTGTTTTCAATCATTCTCTCATTAACACTCATAAACTCTCATTAACTCTCATTAACACAATACAACACATTGTTAACATTCTAATATTGCTTTTTCAGATCAAAGCCAAAAAGATTAACCATAATCATTGAGAGAGCTGAAAAAGTAATCTTGAGAGAAAAGACAATGTTCTCATAAATCCATCATTGAATAACCAGATTCGTGAGAAGACACATTGTTCAAGATTGAAGACTTCTTTTATTCTGTTTGAAATAAATACTTTGTAAAGAAAACGACTGCTAGAAATCCAGCTAGAAACTGGTGGCGATCTTCTTGGGTGAGAGGCCTCATCAAGAAGGAGCCGTACTTTGATTTTGTGTGAGTCTGCTGAGTGACTACAAGGATCAAGGGGTGAGCAATAGGAAAGAGATTGTGAGAGATAGATAGGTTTCGAGGAAACTGGACAATCTGTAAACAATTCACAATTCTTTCTATTGGAGAAAAAGCTGAAATCCAGTTGGATTGTCAGGACTGGATGTAGGTTGTCTCGTTGACAACTGAACCAGGATAAATCTTGGTGCATTCTATCCCTTATCTTTTTACTTTTAATTGCTAAACTTGTATGCCGCATTATAATTCCGCTGTGTATGTGATATTGCTTTAATTTGATTAAAGACTGATATATTCTGATTATTTCGAGGTCATAATAATCAACAAATACAATGACACAAACACACCTATTGGATGCACAAGATTCGTTAAAAACCCTAATTGGATAAGAATATGCCTAGGGAGGACGAAAGTGACCTAAATGTTCATCCAATGACAGAAACACACGTATTGGATGCACAAGATTGGTTAAAAACCCTAATTAGACTAGAATAAGCCTAGGGAGGACGAAAATGACCTAAATGTGAATCCAATGACACAAACACACCTATTGGATGCACAAGATTGGTTAAATACCCTAATTGGACTAGAATAAGCCCAGGTAGGACGAAAATGACCTAAATGTTAATCCAATGACACAAACACACCTATTGGGCGCACAAGATTCGTTAAAAACCCTAATTGGATAAGAATATGCCTAGGGAGGACGAAAGTGACCTAAATGTTCATCCGATGACACAAACACACGTATTGGATGCACAAGATTGGTTAAAAACTCTTATTGGACTAGAATAAGCATATGGAGGATGAAAATGACCTAAATGTGAATCCAATGACACAAACACAATAATTGGATGCACAAGATTGGTTAAAAACCCTAATTGAACTAGAATAAGCCAAGCGAGGACGAAAATGACCTAAATGTTCATCCAATGACACAAATACACCTATTGGATGCACAAGATTGGTTAAAAACCCTAATTGAAATAGAATAAGCCAAGGGAGGACAAAAATTATCTAAATGTGAATCCAACGACACAAACACACCTATTGGATGCACAAGATTGGTTAAAAACCCAAAAACACCTATTGGATGCACAAAATTGGTTAAAAACCCTTATTGGACTATAATAAGCCTAGGGAGGACGAAAATGACCTAAATGTGAATTCAATCACACAAACACAATAATTGGATGCACAAGATTGATTAAAAACCCTAATTTGACAAGAATAACTCTAGGGAGAACAAAATTGACCTAAATGTTAATCCAATGTCACAAACACACCTATTGGATGCACAAGATTCGTTAAAAACCCTAATTGGACAAGAATAAGCCTAGGGAGGACGAAAATGACCTAAATGTTCATCCAATGTCACAAATGTTAGACATAAGTCCTCTAGATCATGATTTTGACATAATTAACAAACATACAATGCACATGTATCATTTGATAAACTAACTGGTTGAACTGAGTAACATTTCAGGAACAAACAAGGAAACACTATACACTTGGAACAAAAGCTTGGAACTCAAGAAATCAACCAAAATTGGAGGATGTGCTTGAGAAAGATGCAAATATGTATAGTGTGATTAGTGGTTATTGTAGTTTTTTAGTAGACTCATCACTATGGTTTCATACTTAAGTAATTTGCCAAAATGTAAAAATGAAATCATAAAATAAGAAAGTAAATCAATCAACTGATAAGTCAATTGATGAATCAATTGGGCAATCGATTGTCTGACTCAGAACAAAAGTTTTTACTAAGTAAATTGATTGGGAAATCGATTACTTAAAGGCTTTTAGTGAAACCTGAGTTCTGGGTGTAATCCAATCAATTGGACAATCGATTGGGACATCAATTTGAGTAATCGATTGTGTGAGTCACAGAACCAACCACTTACTGAATCAATCGATTGGCAAATCGATTGTGAAAAAGTTTTTCATCATGAATGAGTTCTGTGATCAACCAAATCGATTGGACAATCAATTGAATTAAATTTCTTAAACTGCAAGTTTTGTGGCAATTGATTAGGTAATCGATTGAAGTTAATCATTTATCATAAACCTTGTGCATAATTGATTGGCACATCGATTTCAACCAAAATAGTTGAGCTACTGTAACAAGCCAAATCGATTGGCAAATCGATTGGATTAGAACAATGGATTCACTGTGATCAGTCAAGTCGATTGGCAAATCGCTTGGATTAAAACATTGGAGTCACTGTGATCAGCCGAGTCGATTCGCAAATCAATTGCATTAAAATGTATGAGTCACTGTGATCAGCCAAATCGATTTACAAATCGATTGAACTAAATGTTTGAGTTACAGGCTCATTGCCAAATTGATTATGACTATGAATATACGTCGACTGAGCAATCGATTGTTTTGATCTTGTTGTTTGAACAAAACACCTATAATCGATTACTCAATCGATTCTGATATAATCTTAGTATCAGTTTCTGATTTATGCATTATAAGAATCGATTGGCAAATCGATTCATGCTTATATTTTCAAGATTCAAGAAAAACAAGAAAAACGATAATCGATTGGGCAATCGATTAAGCTGGTTTTAAACTTTTATAAAATCGATTGAGCAATCTATTGACCTGATGTTTTTCTGAATATATATAACCTGATTCAATCACATTTTCCAACAACATACACACTACACTTGAAACAATTATTCATTACACGTTTTCATAATACTGAAACCAGGAAAAAACACTTTGAAAGAAATAATTGTAACCACACACAAAATACTCATTTGGCAAATTCTTTTGTGTGAAATTCATATTGTGATTGAGTCATCATCATTTGTCCTCTTTTATCTTTTCTGCAAAAACAATCTGTAAAGAAAGTTCTGGAAATCCAGTAGTGTAAACTCGTGACTATCTTAGTTGGTGCGTGTGTTCATCAAGAAGAAGTCTCATCTTGATCTCGTGAGGGTTTGGCGAGTAAC
The DNA here is from genome assembly GCF_000331145.2 of Cicer arietinum. NCBI lineage: Eukaryota > Viridiplantae > Streptophyta > Magnoliopsida > Fabales > Fabaceae > Cicer > Cicer arietinum. Next base: position 47,120,161 of record NC_021162.2, on the reverse strand, counting down.
TCCAGGGATAAGGTGGCATTGTAATAGAAGCGAGTGAGTTGGATAGATAGGCCATGTGTGAGCTGGAAAATCTGTAAAACGTACTCAAGTCGATTCTATTGGAAAAGCTGAAATCTGGTTTAGATTTTAGGACTGGATGTAGGCTATCAAACAGATAGCCGAACCAGTATAAATCCTGGTGCATGATTTCCTCTCTCTCTTTTTACTTTTCATATTAATCTTGCATGTGATTATAAAACTTCCGCTGTGAATAGACTGTTTGAATCTTTTACTATTAAAATAGGAATTAATATTAAACAAGTTGAATTTGATTTTAATTCATCACTTAGGAAAAAATTAGATAATCTTGTTGATAACAATTCTCATATATTTTTAACAAATAGAGGCCATAATTTCCAACAATTGGCATCAAGAGCCTGATCTTTTTAGAGTAACTCACATAAAAGAAAATGACCTCTGTAGAATTTCTAGGAGAAGGTGCATCCTTGGCTAGGCCCCCTGCATTTAATGGGGCTGCCTACATGTATTGGAAAGAGAGGGTGTTAATTTTTCTTGAAGCATGTAGTCTTGATATTCTAGAAGTAGTAATAGATGGTCCCTATGTGCCAACCATAGCTGGCACAGGTGATTCGTCAATCCCAAAACCC
>NC_021162.2:47111993-47119363 GCF_000331145.2 Cicer arietinum | reverse complement strand
ATAGGAGAAATCTCTAAAGGAGTTGCAACTAGAAAAACCCTTAGACACTTCTGCAACTTCACAGCCTTTGTATCTCAAGTAGAACCCAAAAACATAAAGGAAGCTCTTATGGACCATGACTGGATAGTTGCCATGCAATAAGAGCTCAATCAGTTTGAGAGAAACAAAGTGTGGACTCTAGTCCCTAAACCAGAAGATAAACATGTCATAGGAACTAGGTGGGTCTTTAGAAACAAAATGGATGAAGATGGGATAATAACTAGGAATAAAGCTAGGCTAGTGGCCAAGGGTTACAACCAAGAGGAGGGCATTGACTATGATGAAACCTATGCCCCTGTAGCTAGACTAGAAGCCATTAGAATCCTGTTTGCTTATGCTTGCATAATGGACTTTAAACTATATCAAATGGATGTAAAAAGAGCCTTTCTCAATGGAGACATCCAAGAGGAAGTCTTTGTTAGTCAAACACCGGGATTTGAAGATCCTATGTTTCCAAACCATGTGTTTAGACTAACAAAAGCCCTCTATGGTTTGAAACAAGCTCCAAGAGCTTGGTATGAGAAACTCAACAATTTCCTCATACAACAAAAAATTTCAAGAGGAAATGTTGATAAGACACTTTTTATAAAAAGACAAGGAAAAGACATTATATTGGTCCAAATTTATGTTGATGACATAATCTTTGGATCAACAAACAGTAAGCTTTGTAAAGAATTTGAAAATACAATGAAAGGAAGATTTGAAATGTCCATGATGGGAGAATTAACTTACTTCTTGGGATTTCAAATCAAACAAAGCAAGAATGGCATTTTCCTAAGTCAAACCAAATACTGTAATGATCTTTTAAAGAAATTTGGTTTTGATAAGTTTAAATCCATTGATACACCTATAAGTCAAGCTTGTCATTTAGATAAGGATGAGAAGGGAAAATCTATAGATATGACAACGTTTAGAGGCATGATAGGATCCTTACTATACCTTACAGCTAGTAGATCAGACATTATGTTTAGTGTTTGCATGTGTGCTAGATATCAAGCAAATCCAAAAGAATCTCATCTAAGTGCAGTCAAAAGGATTTTTAGATATCTTATAGGAACCAAAAATCTAGGTTTGTGGTATCCTAAGGGATCTACTTGCACTTTAGTTGGTTATTCTGATTCTGATTTTGCTGGATGCAAATTGGACAGAAAAAGTACATCTGGTACTTGCCAACTATTAGGGAACTCACTTGTATCTTGGCATAGCAAGAAACAAAATAGTGTTGGACTTTCAACAGCTGAAGCTGAATATGTAGCTGCTTAGGCATCACTTTATTAGGGATCAATATCAACAGGGTAAGATTAAGCTTGAATATGTTAATACAGCTGATCAGTTGGCTGATATTTTCACCAAAGCCTTACCAAGGACAGTTTCTTCTTTATTAGAATGAAACTTGGAATTATAGATCACAATGAAATCTAATCCCTGTGACAAAATCGATTGAAACATCGATTATCCTGTGACTAGATTGAAAAACAGCATTACAAAATCGATTGCATAATCGATTTATGATGCACAGTGTTTCAATTGTCAAAATTAAAAATACGATAATCGATTGCATAATCGATTTTCTAATCTCAGGTAGCAGTGAAGACTGGAGTATTCATTAATCCAATCGATTGGTCAATCGATTGAATTATTGGAAAATAGTTTAAATAATCGACTTCATAATCGATTATGTTCTCCCAAAACCTCCAAAGACGTTAACATTTTCCAAACTCTAACCCGAGCATCGATTGGGAAATCGATTAAGTCAGATTTTTTAAAACCTGCACTTAAATGAATCGATTTGGAAATCGATGCTGAGATGAGCAGTTTCCAGAACTGATATGGAAATCGATTGGGACATCGATTTAGTAATTAAAAGACAATCGATTTGAAGTATGACTGTTACAAAAATTTTACTAGTCGTTGGAGACAAATATGACTGAGATCGTTCAACTCCCTACAATAACGGTAACTTAATCGATTGAGAAATCGATGTAGCATGCGCAAGGAACTTAACTTTTAAAAAGGGAAGTAAAGAAAAAGAGAGAAAAAAAAAATTTAAAAGAGAGATTTTTAAACAAAAAATGAAGTTGAGCATAGAAGAAACAACAATTTAATTTTATCTTCAAAATCATATATTTCAAAATTAAAAAAGAAAAAAAAACTAGAAATAAAGGACATTACCGTCATTTCAATTTCTACCCGTCAACCACCGTCAATGTGCACTACCGCTGTCTTCTTCGTAACATACCACAAATCTACCTCACTCTCATGTTTGTTGTTCTATCACTTTACTAGAACACTTCCTTTGATTTGCTTGGCTCAATTTCACATTTAAGATGAAAGCTTTTATTTATATAAAATGGTTGATTTCTGATTTCATTGAAAGGATGAGTTATATGTAATTTCTATTAGAACGAAAAACTAAATTTTTATTAGGTTGGTTTTTTGAAACGATTGCATCGTCTGAGATTGGATTTATTTAAACTTGAACTTGTGAAATGGTCCTTTTTTTGTTTTGAAACAATACTTGCCTAGAAAGAAGGCATTACTATCGGGGAAATAAAAATAAAGCCTAGAAACAATGCTTACTGCTCTGAAACAATGCCTTGCTTGCCTAGAAACAACAATGCCTTGAAAAATGCCTTGCTCGCCTAGAAACCATGCGCTACTGTAGCTTACTGCTCTGAAAAGTTGTTGCTCCCTGTTATGAATTGATATGCGCTTTTACTTTATTAAATTGTTATTTATTTAAGTAATTTTTATCTTTTCAAAAAAATAAAATCAATAAAATATTACTCGTTGCATATTTAGTGATAGCATGATTAATTTGACATGTTACATATTTAGTGATAGCTTGGTTAATTTGACCTGACATTTTTATTTTAACTTTTGAGTGGTTATTTCATAAGTTTTACAATTTAGAGATTTTAAACTTATTTTTTATGATTAAAATAATAAAATATTTTTAAAAATATTAAATTAGATTTGACATTTTTTTTATTTTTATTTTGAGACATTTTTATTTTGAGACACGAGTTGTACAACTTAATCGTCTTAAAATTCACATTTTTGAATAATTATTTAAATTAAACTTTTTTCTTTTTTCTTTCGTCAAAACATTTCTTTTATCACAAAACAAATTTTCTTTTAAAAAAAATCAACATATTCGCATTTTCTACATAAGAACTACGTAGTTTTGATTTCTCCATCGCACCGGGAGATACGTAAGAGCAAGATCACCCTCTTGTCGAGCACACTAATAAAAGTTTCTTTTTTTCTACTTTTCTTTCTTAAGCATACTTTTATTTTAAAATCACATTCAAAAAACAAACAATTGATATCCACATTTAATAATAAAGAGAAATAATATATTTAAGTTAATATTTATTTTCCACAATAAGTTATAAGTAACCGTATTTTAACAGATGTCGTAGGATGTTAATACCTTTCCTACACATAATCGACTCCCGAACTCAAAATCTGATTCAAATACCATTTTTTTCTCTCTATGTTTAAGGGTTTCCTAATGTTTTCCCCATTTTAAAATAAATTTTGGTGGCGACTCCATTGAATTCGAGGAACACTCATAATTTTAGCCCGCACAGTCTTGATCAAACAAATGAAAGAAAATCAAGTTCCACGAAGAATTACAGTCTGACCTTAATGGCCATTATGGTCGTAATGGTTGGATGAGACAAAAAGTAAGAATTTGTCATTACAAGGCAACAAGAATTACTATCTGACAGTAATTGTCATTACGATCGTAATATGCTCATCTTCTAGTGTTGAACTGTTTCTCTTATGTGAATTCTGATGGTTCGTTATAATTAAAACTCATAAAGGCACCTAGGGCTATAAAAAGGGATGAAAATACTCAGTTTTGGATAGAGATTCCTACTCACAATCTCTTGTTACTCTTGCTTTTTGTAATTTTCTTAGCAAATTTCTAATTTCAATAGTATTCAGTTTTTTAATTTTATTATGTTCTTTTATATTTTAGCTTTGAATCTACTATGACCATGAGTGAATAGATTTCCCTTGACTTTCAGATTGTAGGATTTCTAATGATAGATCTCTAACAATTTCTATTTCTTTCTTTTTGTCATGGATATTGTTCTTTTAATTCAATCTTAGTAAGAATCATGTTTGTACTTGGATATCAAATAATATACTGAAAGCGGAATTTGATATCTGATCCACAAGATTGGCCAAGATAATCAAATCATGAAAATAAATTTTTGTTCTCTCTTGAAATCGTAAAAGATATTTTCTCTTCAAGAATTTTACTAATAAATCAATCATGAAAATATATAATTGGTTATTAGTTTAAAATACACTTGTGTTTTTTGAAAGAAAACATTAGTTATAATTGTTTATTTATTAAGAGTTTAGCACTAATAATTTAGAGAAGATTAATTTTATTGTATCCATCATTTTAAAAAATTACAATTACAATGCTTTATTTTTATTGCAAATCTTAATAAAAAATCACTATCAATAATCAGAGTGTTAGTTCATCATCATAGCAAAGAAAAATTGATACTTATAACAAAATGCTTATAGGAACAATAACTTTTACTATGCAATAATATCTTATATTTGCGGTCTTATCACTCCACCACCGACCACCTTGACTTGCCACTTGCCAAAACTCCACCAACTGATATTGTGGGGGTTGTTGGAGCTCTTCTGCATCCCGTCACGGGGTCACCTAAGCTCCTCCATAGTGGCCACCGAAACTCTGTTGCCGATCACATAAAATTATGCATTAATAGCAGAAGATAAAATTATCCAAATCCAGCTCGACAAAATAAAAATTCATTTATACCAAATATTATTACAAATTTGCAGACAATTACCGATATCCAAATATTTGGCGATGGATGACAATGATTGCGGTTCTGGCTATTCTGAATCACCTTTCCATCTTTTGATAAGTTCTTTATTGATTCTGCATCATCTCAAACATTTTTTTTTGTTGCTTCATCATTTGTTTCTCATGCTACTCCAACAGCTGTAGTTTGACTCTCAAATTTTGGTCCTCCATTTGACTACGTGACAGTTGTTGATTTAGCTGTTGTGTCATCTACTGATTCATTTATTTTATTAGCGTTAACTTCCGGGGACTAGAAGACCCTTCTCCATCAACAATTTGCTGATAAAGACTTCTACCTCTATTCTTGGGGGGGACCAAGTTTCCATAACCGTAAGCTTTGTTTCCTTTGTACGGTCCAGTAACAGTCTCACAAAGTCTGTTGTTTGTAGTAGCTTCATCAAGTACGAGAGAATAATTAATCGATGGAGATAATGAGTTATCAAACTGAGATCACGTTTGTCTTGCAAATTCATAGAATTGTTTCTATATAAATAAAAATAAATAAATAAACTAAATCCACTAAAATAATTGAAAAAATAATTCAACATTATCAAATTATAAATTAATTGTTTAAGGAGTTTTGTATGTATATATCCCTTTTTTTAATTTTAATTCCTCAAATGCCCTACTCTGAAACAATATTCCCTGAATGTCCTACTTTTTCGTTCCAATAGGAAGTCGTTCTCTGGAGAAGCGACCTCTTGAAGAAGAAATTATTTTAAGTTAATAGGGGGTCGTTTCCTGGGGAAGCGACCTCCCACTGCGTTGATTTTTTTTTTTTTGTTATATTTTAAAAATAGTTTATTATTAGAATTATTAATTTAATTATTTAAAAAATAAAATACTAATATTAAATTAAAATAAAGTATAGTAATAAATTATAAATAAAATTTATATTTTAATTATTATTATTATTATTATCATTATTATTATTACTATAATAAATAATTATTATACGTATAATTAAAAATTATTATAATTAAAGTGATTAAATAATTATTATATTAAAATTTTAAAAAATAAATAAATTAAATGATAATAAAAAATAAATAATGATAACAATTAAATGAAAAGAAATTTATATTGATAACATGAAAATAAAATGAAATACATTAAATTATTAATTTAATTATTTAAAAAATAAAAATACTAATAATTAATTAAAAATACGTTAATAATTAATTATTAATAAATATTATATTTTAATTATTGTTATTATTATAATAAAAAATTATTATACTTTTAATTAAATAATAATAACAATTAAATAAAAAAAAATTGATATTGATAATTTGAAAATGAAATGAAATACATTAAATTAATAATAAAAAAATACATCAATCAAATTTGAAAAAACAAAATACATTAAATTTATATCAATGATGTCCACCTAAATGACCCCCAGTCCCACATGTACGATGTCGTCGAACTCGTCTAGCTCTCTGAACAAGTTGCGGTTCTTCCGGTTCATCGTCATTTTGATCATTTTCTTCAATGTAAGCTGTAGATGGATTAGAACCACTGCCACCTGGTTCCATTACATTTTGGGATTGTTGATTATACATTGAATCAAATACAGCATATGCCGACTCAGGAGTTGTGCACTGAGTTCCAAACAAATTATAGAGAAGCCCATCTTCTGTCGGATAACCGGGTGTTGGTATTTCTGGCACCGACGGAACGTAATACTGAGATGGTGGTGGATCATAAAATGGAACTTCAGTAGCGACATGTATGTGAGGTGATGATGAAGACGGTCTTGCTGTGTATTGGTGTTGTGGGGTTGATTGGGAGGTCGATTGCACACGAGGATATGACGGCGGTTGTAAACGGGGATCACGAAGATATTGTTCTACAGATATAAACAATTTGGTGTGTTGTCTAAACCAAATCATATATTTTGTGCTATGACATAAAACACCTTGTACGATGTTACCTTGCAACACGTAATTATGGCGCTCATTCCAATGGTTTATTTATTCCCTCCAAACCCAAGTCCAATTATCATCAATCCCACGCCTCATGTCGACCTCGTGATACAATTTCATGTCCTCTGGTGGTTGTGGTATTTGTTGATGTAAACCAAACTGGAGTGTGACCCTATCTGTATGATGTTTTTCAACAATATGATAACAGAGTAGATAAGTACATGCACTCCAAGTGGCCCTATCTTCTTCTGAAACTTCATGTTGGAACCCGAGATAAGGTCTCCAATAAAACTGACATGTAAAAAATAAGCTAAAGTAATTATAACAAGTATAAATAATAAAATATTTAAAAAAATTCAAATAAATGTGATTTAATATATTACTTCCTCAACCATCATGTGATCAATTGTTTTTCGATATCCTTCTACGTCGTTATGAGGAACTTTAGCAAAATTTAGACCACCAGAATTAAACCTGTCGAATATAATAAAAATAAAAATGTAATAAAATTATTAATATGGTAAGCAATTGGTTTT
>NC_021162.2:47110693-47110930 GCF_000331145.2 Cicer arietinum | reverse complement strand
CAATTAATGAGACTAATTAAATAAATAAAATAAAATAAAACAAATAAAAAATTCAGAATAAATAAAATAAAATAACCAATTAATGAGACTAATTAAATAAATAAAATAAAATAAAACAAATAAAAAATTCAGAATAAATAAAATAAAATAACCAATTAATGAGACTAATTAAATAAATAAAATAAAATAAAACAAATAAAAAATTCAGAATAAATAAAATAAAACAATTAATAAAAT
>NC_021162.2:47109558-47110527 GCF_000331145.2 Cicer arietinum | reverse complement strand
AGGAAGTATTTATAGAGTCGCTTCCTCAGGGAACGATTTCACGCGCGGTCAAGACTTCAATAGGAAGTCGCTTCCCCAGAGGCCACGATCAGTAGGAAGTCGCTTCCCCAGGCCACAACTTCATCAGGAAGTCGCTTCCCCAGGCCACGGCTTCTTCAAGAGGTCGCTTCCCCAGGCCACGGCACATCAGTTATGCCATTCCACTTAATCTTGTCCGTTGAATAAATTTGATCAACGGATTAGAATCATCTGATAATTCTGTCGATGACATTGATGGTGACGAAGATATGGAAGCAGAAGATCAACCTATTCTACCTGATTTTGATCCACCATCTCACCTGAAGAGCATCAATTTAGATATTCAATAGAAATCAAGTGAATTTGATCACTTGCTCATTAACGAAGTCCCAACAGTAGATGGAACTCTTGCGGTTGGAATGAAGTTTCATAACAAAGATGAATGCATACATGCAATCAAGCGCTACCACATAAAACAATCATTGAATTTTGTGGTACAAAAGTCAGATTTAGAAAGGTATGTCATTTATTGTTCAGATCCAAATTGTTTGTTTAGATGTAGAGCTTCAAAACACAAAAAAAGTGAATTGTGGGTTATTGGTAAATTGAATGTGCCTCATACATGCACAAATTCTGCATTGTCACAAGATCATACGAAGCTCGATTCTAATATGATATGTCAAAGCATAATGCAAGTTGTGAAAGTGGATCCTTCAATCAAAGTGAAGGTAATTGTTGCTCAAATTCGGTCTTTACATAACTACACAGTTAGTTATAAAAAGGCCTGGATAGGAAAGAATAAAGCGATCGAACAAATTTATGGCAACTGGGAAGAGTCTTACAATCAACTCCCACAATGGTTGTTGGTTATGAAAACGTTTGCTCCAGGAACTAAAATAGAAATGGAAACCACCCCAGCTTATCATGAGAATAGTTTGATAAATGGGATAA
>NC_021162.2:47082681-47109527 GCF_000331145.2 Cicer arietinum | reverse complement strand
GTTATGAAAACATTTGCTCCAGGAACTAAAATAGAAATGGAAACCATCCCAGCTTATCATGAGAATAGTTTGATAAATGGGATAAGGATCTTTCATAGACTATTTTGGGCTTTCGTTCTGTGTATATCTGCGTTTAAATTCTGCAAACCAATGGTACAAGTTGATGGGACTTGGTTGTACGGCAAGTACAAAGGAACTCTATTGGTAGCAGTTGCACAAGATGGGAATGACAACGTAATTCCTATTGCTTATGCTATTGTGGAAGGTGAGACAAAAGAAGGTTGGAGTTTCTTTTTGAGAAATTTGAGAAAATTTGTCACTCCACAAGCCAACATTTGTTTGATTTCCGATAGACATGAATCTATTAAGAGTGCTTATAATAATCCGAATAATGGGTGGCAAGATCCTCCGTCAAAGCATATGTTCTGCGTCCGACATATTGCACAAAATTTTACAAGGGAATTTAAAGACAATGCTTTGAAGAAAAAAGTTATTTCTATGGGTAATAGTTTCATTCTTAATTTTTATAATTTTCTTAATTTTTAATAATTTTATTCTCAATTTATATAATTGTCTACTGTTTTAATACAGGTTACTCTATCAACGAGCCTACATATCGATACTACCGTAGAGAAATCGGCATGCTAAATCCGGATGCTTTGAAATGGTTAGACAACATACTTCGACAAGATTGGAGTCAAGCATTCGTTGGAGGTAGTCGTTGGGGTCGATGACAACCAACCTTGTGGAGTCAATCAACGCAGTATTAAAAGGCCCGCGCAACCTTCCCATCACTGCTTTGGTGCAATCGACTTATTTTAAAACAGGGACACTATTTCCAACCATGGGAAAACAACACGCATCGATTTTAGCTTCTGGTCAAGTATACACAAAACCTTGCATAGATTTTATGAAATTGGAAATAAGTAAATCCAATAGTCATAGGGTGGATAGTTTTGATCAGAGCAACCATACTTTCATGGTGCACGAGACAGTGGTTCCAAGAGAAGGGCGACCAATTGGTCATTTCAGTGTAAACCTTTCTAACAAGTGGTACGATTGTGGAATATATCAAGCTAAACATATGCATTGTTCACATGTCATAACAACATGCTCTAGCATAAAGTATAATTATTGGAGCCTTATACCCGATGTGTATAAAGTGGAAACGGTATTAAAAGTCTATGATGAAGTGTTCCAACCCATACCAAACCAAGGATATTGGCCACAATATGAAGGTGTTAAGGTGTATCACAATCCACTAAGTCGGAGAGTCGCGAAAGGTCGTCCAAAGAGCAAACGCATTAGAACAGAAATGGACAGTAAAGAAAGAGAACCAAGAAAATGCGGGTTATGTCGGGTCTCTGGTCATACTAGAAAACATTGTCCAAACGCTGCTGGCACATCTACTCAAATTTGATTGATGTACTTTTTTATTATTAATTTAATGTATTTCATTTCGTTTTCAAGTTATCAATATCAATTTCTTTTCATTTAATTGTTATTATTATTTAATTTTTAATATCATTTTAAGTATAATAATTTTTAATTAAAAGTATAATAGTTATTTATTATAATAATAACAATAATTAAAATATAACATTTATTAATAATTAATTATTAACGTATTTTTAATTAATTATTAGTATTTTTATTTTTTAAATAATTAAATTAATAATTTAATGTATTTCATTTTATTTTCATGTTATCAATATAAATTTCTTTTCATTTAATTGTTATCATTATTTAATTTTTATTATCATTTAATTTATTTATTTTTTAAAATTTTAATATAATAATTATTTAATCACTTTAATTATAATAATTTTTAATTATACGTATAATAATTATTTATTATAGTAATAATAATAATGATAATAATAATAATAATAATTAAAATATAAATTTTATTTATAATTTATTACTATACTTTATTTTAATTTAATATTAGTATTTTATTTTTTAAATAATTAAATTAATAATTCTAATAGTAAACTATTTTTAAAATATAACAAAAAAAAAAAAATCAACGCAGTGGGAGGTCGCTTCCCCAGGAAGCGACCCCCTATTAACTTAAAAAAATTTCCTCTTCAGGAGGTCGCTTTCCCATGGAACGACTTTCTATTGGAACGAAAAAGTAAGGCATTCAGGGAATATTGTTTCAGAGTAGGGCATTTGAGGAATTAAAATTAAAAAAAGGGATATATGCATACAAAACCCCTTATTAAGAGGTAAAGGACACGATATCTTTTATATATATATATATATATATATATATATTTATAAATAATAATGATAAATAATTAAAATTATAGTGATAAATTAATAAGATATTCTAAAAAATTTATGATTTTGAGAATCCGATATCTTCTTTCTCAATTTTTTTTTATTTAACTAATTTTTCTCTATAAATACTATAAAAAAAACAAATATTAATGATTTTTGTCAGACAATCATCTTATTTTTACCTCTCAATGTAAAGAGATTATTTAATTGTTTTTAAATTATAACCTAAGTCACTAGTCATATTAAAAATTATGCAATTGAAGAGATACAAAAGATGAGGTAGACATTTATTAGAATTTATACTGATAAAATATAATAAAATTAATACAACAAATTCTATATATAAATAAATTACCTAATATCGAATGATAAATTAACTAATCTCTAACAAACAACTCTAACACCCTAGTTAGCAACTCAACTACTACCTATTAACAAACTTTTATATGTTAACCATTGATATATGATAGTGTGATATTGTTTGTTAATTATGAATTGTTTTAATTAATTTGTGTATTTTTGTAAGAGTGACACGATGTTTAAACATAAGAAAATTGATGTATTTTTTAAAAAGAAGGTTTTTGACAAAGATAAAAACTATAAAATGGATATATTTTATTTGATTGAAGTGTGTTAAGTTCTAAAAACTTATGAAAATTGTGTGACTTGTGAAAATTATAAAACTTGTGAGAATTGAAATTCTAACTTTTTCAACTTGTTGATTATGTATGAATTGTGTGAAATTTTAAAAAAAGCTATATGAATTTTATGAATTTCAATTATAATATTTTACTTAATACTTATCGTTATCTGACTCTCCCAATATTTTATGCAAAATCCGTCATTGAGTGAACATCTACGACGAACCCTCTTCTATCATACATGGGGTAATGTATCTCATCGACATTTGAATTTATGCTCGTTCTATATTTCTATTTCAATAGAAGATGTAGAATAATATATATTTAATTAGAAAGCGCTATTTAATAAATGTTGAAAAATAAATATTGAAAAATTATAAATTAATTAAGTTTTTACCAAATTAACAACATGTTGGCAACACTAATGCAACCCCCCGTGTGTAGGCAACCTCCCTTCTCGAAAGTTCTGTTCTTTTTACCAATCTCTGATTTCTTTAGAAATGTTTCATTAGTAGCCCAATACTGTTGCAATTGTCGCCATTAGGACTGTGCAAAAAATCCGATTATGTGGTCCAAATTTAAAATCGGATCCAAATCCATTTTAAATATCCGGTTAAAATCACATGGTTATAATTTGGTTTATTTATGAACCGGTTGGATACTCACTTATATTTTATATTTGGATTTGGTGTTTATCCGGTTTTTATCCACTCAACTTCCAAAAATCCTAAATCTCAAAAACTCTAAAACAATTCTGATTTTGCCATCACTCCACCGACCTTCCACCTTTCGACAGTGTTTTTCGATAATTTATTACTAACTTCATTGAGATATTACTAACTTCATTTAATCAATTACTTATTACTAGAGTTGTCAAAAAGCCCTAAACTCCAAAGTCTCCTTTAGTTTTTTTTTACTAAGCCTCTAATATTAAGCCAATTTTTTTAAAGCTCCGACTCATTATTTTTTGTAGGATTAAGGGAGGGGTTCACAGGCCTCCAATAATTTGTTAATTTTGAGATTCTTTTTATGAAAAAATTTTCAAATTTATTTTTTTCAAAAAAATATCATAAAAAAATTAATTTTTTTCACAAAAAAATTTTAAATCGAATTTTTTATCAAAAAAAATTGTTGAGAAAAGTTTTAAACCCTGTAGCTCGTTTCAAGATGTTCCTCATTCTTTTTGTTGCAATCTTAAACGGTAAGAACCTAAATATTTAAATGAAAATATTAGGCTAAATTACATTTGTGGTCCTTTAACTTAATTTCAGGTAACGTTTTAGTCCCTTATCTTTTTTTTTTCTCGATTTAGTCCTTTATTCCTAATAGTATCAAATAAAGTATGAAAATATGAGTTTATTTGAAGATTTGCGTTACGAATTTGATGAAATTTGTATTATATTGAAGAATATAATTAATTTTATGAGTTTTGATTGAATTTCTTTTTTGAATTTTTGTTTAAAAGAAGGATAACGTTGTTGAAATTTTAAAACATAAAATATCAAATTGTCATTTAAAATTAAAATAAAGGACTAAGTCGGGAAAAAAAAAAGATAAAGGACTAAAACGTTACCTGAAATTAAGTTAAGGGACCACACATATAATTTAGCCAAAATATTAATATAAAATAGTACATAGTAAATTAAATTAAATGAAGTATTTAAATAAATAGAAAATTTACTTACGAGTTTCCAGAAGGTTAGATTACATATCTTTCATGAGAGTGTTTAACAACTCATTCGCCATTCAATTCTCGTGCTTGCTCCTCCTCCTCCTCCTCCTCTTCTTGCTCCACTTCCTCTAAATCATGTTGTTGTTGCTACTATTGTTGTTGCTACTCTTGTTGTTGTTGTTATTGATGTTGTTGTTGATGGTATGCAAACCTTGATTGTGTAGGATGCAATCTCAAATTAATGTTTGAATGATAATTAAACAAAAAGTTAATTAAGACTTCTAATTATGATTCTAAGTGTTTTGGTATTTAACATGTGTATTTAAGTGTGTTAAAACAAGATAGGTATCAAGCATTACAAAGCAAATCGTATTAAAATCAAAGAAAACAAAATCAGTAAAACAAAAAACGTTCTAGACAGACTTCTAGAAACGAAGAACGTTCTCCACATCTACCATAAACAAGAATGATAAGATTTTTATGTAAAAGATTATATCCAGGAAGTGTTATCCATTCCTTATATTCATTAGAAATATATAAGGATCAATCTAAGGAAGAATTATTCCAAAATTCGAAGACTCAACACCTTGCTTCATAAAAAGCATAAAACAAGATCATTCTCCAAGTCAAGCAGATGCAAGTACAAATGACAGGCTGTAAAAGACATTGTTGTTGTACCTTCAAACAGACCTGCATACGTGACTCAAAGCTTGTAATCATTTTAGAAAACTGCCAATATCACAAATATAAGTTAGCCCATCTCAAACCAATTTGAAGAACGTTCTTGGTTCTCAAGAACATTCCTGATTTCAGCATGAACAATCTTGTTTTATGGCTGATCTTATCCATTCACTTACTCGTGACAATTGGACTACTTCCAACGGTTAAATGAGCTGTCATAAGCTCTCTTGAAGTCTATAAATAAAGCTTCACGATGAAGAACAAATCAGAACTCAAAGAGCCAAGCAAAACATCACTCATTCAAATCATACTCGACCTTCTCAAATCATTCTAAGTTGCAGTTCCATTTCTTAGTGTGATATTAGAATCAGTGATTATTGAGTTCTAATATATAGAATCTATTTCTCAAACAAGAGTTAAGCAATACCCAAATTCTAATATTCTCAAAATCATTACTTTGCAGCTCAAGACTATATTGTTAACATAACTTAAGTAGTAGAAATCCTTTTATGATTTAAAAGGTAATTTGTAAAATCCTTTCTGAAATAGTGTAAGGTAACATGTGAAAATCCTTTCTAGGAAGAAATGTAGAACTTTATAATAGATCAAGACTGATATATGAAAACAGTGTGAAAACCAAGAACTTTCTTGCTTTGAAGCACTTAGTGGAAAATCTCACATTTGTAAGGGTTGGACATAACATGTGTTGGGTGAACCAAGATATATGCTTGTGTGATCTCTCTATTTATTATTTATCTTACATTCAAATTTTATATTGATAAATTGATATTGTTGTTTTTCCACTAACCAAGAACGTTCTTCGTTTATAACCAAGATTAATCTTGAGTTAAAACTTTCAGTATTTTAATAGGAATTTTTAAAAGGGACAATTATAATTCAAACCCCCTTCCTTATGTTGACATTGTTACTTCAACTTTTACTTTGATGTAACCAATAGGCCTCTTCTTCATGGACAATAACATAATACTCATTCCAAAGTTGAACTCTCAACACCACCAATATTTTGTTATCCTCCTATAACCGAACGTTATTAATAACTTTTGATCGATTAAGAATACACCTCTTTCTACAAAAAATATCCTTGAAAACATTTTGTTCCAAATTTTCAAATTCTTAGTAAGATGGTTAACATTACTAATCCAAGAGTGAAAAGTAATCCAACTAGATTGGACCTGATTTTGAAAGTCTGAATGATCAAGCCAAGGACACAAAATTTTAAAATAATTTATGTTTCTATGAGCATCTTGTGTGGGTTTGAAGTTTGGAGCCAAATGCCATAACGATTAGAAGAATGAATAGGGATATTGATGACCGGATTATGAGGAAAGCCAACTTTCCAATCAGAAGTACATAAAGCATGATCAAGTATCTTCTTTAAATTACCATACTTCCATGTAAAGGGAGGACCTTTAAATGCCAAATCAATCAAGTTACAAGTGTCAATACAGTCAACTAGACACCAAGTTAAGTGGTTAGAGTTTTAAAAACTGACCAGATCTTCCCAAAGAGTTTCACGAGCATATAAATGAGGATTACCGTAAATGATTGACAACACCCCGACGTCAGGGTGAGATGGATTAATTTCCAAATGCACACATTGAGTTGTAGTAGCCAAAACCTTGACCTTTAGTCGAGCAGTGTTCCAAAGACACCAAATACCACCAGAAAAACTTTGAGCTTCAACAAGAACACCACCATCAAAGCCAATTTTTTTCACATCAGAATCAACTTTGATGCCACTGATGTGAAGTTCCAAAGAAACCTCTATATTAAATTGATATATTATATTCCCACTATATTAAATTGATATATATGAATATAATCACGAATTAGAAAAGAGAATTTTTTATCCAACGCCTCTACATTTCCAGATTAAGCTATACATCATTAAACCTAAAAAGGAGAAGAGAGAGCCCTGCAAGCTAGTATACATTTTTTGCTGAAGCCATAGCTATGATATCTTGCTCATAAAAAGCATTAATTTGTTGAATTAGATTTTGAATGTCCTTCATACTATTCTCATCCATATTTTCCATAATTAATCGGGTCTTGAGGCTCATGATGCTGAGCTTGAGTTCAAAATTTGGTATACCTTGAAGGTTCCGGCTGAACACTTTCATAAGGAACAAAAGGGATCAATTGAGTAAGAATATAAAAAGGCTTTTGATAATGTGCTTCCCGAGATGCCGAGTTCACTTTAAAATTAACGGCATCATCAAGTTCAATTTTTATATATGTACCCTTTGAGGATTTGTGGTTTTAACTTGACTTTTTGCTCCTTTATTTTTAATCTTATTATTTGCACCTCCCTTTGCATGCCCTTTAAATATAGGCCCACTAACATTTTTAGTAATAGTATTGTTAATTGGATTTAATGACCATGCAAAAATTTACAATAACAGTCAACCATATATTGTTTATTGGATGGTTATTTATTGATGGTTGTTAAAAGTTTTAGTGTGAAAATAAAATCAAAGGTTCATATTCACTATTAATGTAAAATTTATTTACACTATCAGCGTACCATCTATTTTCTCTTATTATTATTATCATTAATATTATTATTTTATATGTCAATTGATGAGTTGTCTATGTTAGGCTTTGAGGTGTCTATGTTGGGCTTTGGAGTTCCAATGAACATTAGACTCTAAGGTACCAATGAAATATTGGACTTAGTGTTTGAGTTGCCAATAAAAATTTGACCTTTTGAGATTTTATAAGATCTTTAAGATGTCATAACTCATGTCCTGCAAATATAGGACTAGTTTTTATTGCCACAACTAAATTTATCCATAATCTTTATTTGTGATAACCAAACATAATGTACATTCAGTAAGTTACCCCAACTCAAACAAAATATTAGTCATAACCAAGTAAGATGTACATCTTAAAGGTTACTCAAATACGACCAAATCTTATTTTAATCACCGAGTAGATTGTCAATTGGTTGTTTTGTGCGAATATTTAGGGATGGAGTGGTATTTGGGAAATAATTTGTGTGTCATTCGACGTTGGGCTTGACGCGAGCATACAACATGCCATATAATTAGAAGATTGTGAGATCTTTAAACATGAGCACGATGCAAGGTGCATGAATTGTATCAAGTTATGCATAGATGCATGAGGTGAGATGCATGATATGATGCTAGAATGACGCATACACGATTAGTACAAGGTGCATGGATCTACATTCTATAATTGTATCTACTGATGCAAAAACTCAAGATGCACACTTGATCTTTAGTTTTTTGTTTATTATCATTGTTCATTTTTTTAGAATAAGAGGATTCAATGACCTTGTATGGTGAGAAATGTGTTTTTTGTGTAAGAAATGAATTCTTGACTTGATCACTTTCTTGAAATTTTCAATATGTAAAATAACCTTTGAACTTAAACTCAAACAAAATCAACTTTACCGTGTTTATGTTTATCATTATTTTCACTCAACTGTTGCAATTTAGTGTATCTTGATAACTCCAACAATAGTTGAGTGAGTGAGGACTTCTTGGGAAAAAATATGACCAATTATAATTTTTTACTCCAGTCGTCGAATAATTTTCACCACCTTAGTCTTTTATTGAAATGAACACCTAAAAAATTAACTCTTTTTGTTCAAAGATGTTAACTGAAGATTGCAAAAGAACTCTAGATCATGTTAACGAACTTATATTATCTTCCATTGAAGCATTTTTTTTTTAATTAAACGTGCATCACAATGCATTTAAGATAGAAAGGCTTGGTTACGATCGTACCTCAAAAGGAGGACGAAATCTTTGGTGGTAGATGGAGATACATGAATTTTGAAAACCTGGTAATTGCTTCAATCTATGAAGGATGGCATGATCTAATTTAGACTTAACAAGCAATTGTTGTAGTCTAAAGAAAGTGGGATTACCTAAGAAAGTGGGATCTAATTTAGACTTAACAAGCAATTGTTTGATAGAATATATGAATATGAATGAAATGAGTATTATCTCGTTGGAATACTAAATGTCTGAATTTTGGTCTATCATTTGAAAGATTTCCCTCATTGATAAGTATGATAATATTCATCTATTTATGTACAAAGAATTTGATCTCGTTGATGATCTCCACAATTTTGTCAAAGGGTTCTCTTTCTTTGAAAGAATCCTGAGCGTGCAAGTCCTTAACGAGATTATTTTAGCATATTGCTAACGAGATTTGTAATTTTTTCTCAAAATTAAAAAATTCAGATAATGAACAATCAATAATATATCAGAATGGACCTTTTCGACATGTAATATGGTGAGTGACTAAGAGAGTTATAAAGTAAAAAAAAAAATGATGTATCAGGCTCAAATAATTATTACCTGGTCAATTAGACAATGATTTTTTAGATCAAAGACTTACCTCATGAGATATCAATCCAAAATTTGTATTACACTTACTTTCATATTTTCTTTTATTATTTTGATTTTTTCAATCTCCTTTATCTATGGACTTTGACTAATAGACTAATTTAGTTTTTTTTTTTGTTGATATTATAAGTAATGCAAAGGTGACGAGGGATCAAATAAACTCCTAGCATAGATGTGATCTTTGTCTTGGATATTTGAAAAGGAAAAATAAAGTTCCACTTTTTTGGCTCAAAAGGGGGAAGCAAGAGATAGGTTTTTTGTTTTTTTTTTTGGATGTTGAACGACAAATCATAAGATTCATTTTAAATCATGATTGTTTATTTTCAAAAAAAAATTAATTTCAAGACAAAGCTTGACATATCTATTCAATTTTTTCCCCTTAACTTTTGCTTAGGATTCCACTACAGGTTTTCAATCCCAATAGACTTTTCCTTTATTCAATTTTTTTTTTAAAATGACTTGCACCAATTTAGAACTTTCAAAGTATTACTTTGTGAGATTTGATTATTGGAAATCAATTAGGTGTCCCTTTCAAATTCAATTTGTGAACCAATTTTTTGAAGAGATTGAGGCAAGATCGAGAAGGAAAGAATAACGAAAGAATGTGTACAAACGAGGACATTAATGGGATCATGAAAAAGTAGAAACACATGACATGCATGTTCATTAAATGAATGATTCAAAGAAAGGTAACATTAGTTTTTGACTTGAAGTTTTTTTATTATGTCAATCACATATGTTAACAAATTTGACCATTATATTTAGATGTTTTTTGTCAACAAAAGACTATGAGGTGTGTTCTCAAGAGTCTCAATTGATTTTGAGTTCATTTATGATTTGATAAATCTTATTTTTTTGAGAAGAGTGACCAAATCAACATTTTATTTGCAAATAAGTATCATTTCAAGAACACACACCACTCGTGAAAAAAAAAAAGCTTTACATGAATGCAACATTATTCTTAATTTTTTATTTTTTGCTCGTCATTAGAGAGAGAAAAAATGACTTGCATGAATGAAAATATGATGATGTAAGACTATGATGCAAATGTGTAGCAATGTTTAACAAGTATGAGCTAATTGTTGAAATATTTCATTTTTTTTAAGATGATTAACATTATTTCAAATTCAAATGTAAATGAAACTAATATGTTAACATTGCTAAATGAATAAAAAGGGAAGTGAACATATACAAACTACTTTGTTTTTTTTCTTCATGCATGTGCAAATGCAACGTGAAATGTAGATTTAGCCACCAAAAGGATGGACCATTGATTTTTCTTCAATTTTTAATAAGCAGTGCATGCTAAGATGTTTTTTGAATTTTGGCTATTTACAATGAGTTTTTCATGTACTATTAGAATTGTTAGAATTATATGATGGTGTAATGACATATCCAATGTGAACTATATGCTAATGTCACTTAGACCTTCATGTGAGTCTAATTTTGAGTGTATTATGTGAAATGATCAATTTGTTCAATACGAAATTAAAAATTATGCACTTTTGCACATATGAAGATGATTTATTTATTTATTTTTTTACTTGAAATGTGATGCATGGATAAAAATGACAACAAATTTTATGGATAATTTATCAAAAAATATGTATTTCACAAAAAATAAAATTGAAGAATTAAAATTTGGCCCACAATAATTTTTTGAATTTTTTTATATGCATAAGAATGTCATAATAGTATATTGACACAATAGACTATATGCAAATATGAATGCTAGATCTCCATGTGAGACTATTTTTTTTTTCGGAAATGAATATCATGACTTAAATATGCATTTGGTTTTAAATCTTTTTAAGAGTGAATTTTCTTGTGACAAACGCAAGAATGTGACATGACACACATCAAATTTGAATTTCTTTTAGATGATGCTAATATGAGGAATGATTTGAAGTCACATTTGTTTTGATGTATAATGACAAGTAATGCAAAGAGGCACACATTAATGCTATTGAAAATGTAACTAATTTTCTTTTGATAATGGTCACTGTATTTTCCCTTTTTATTTTTATGGAATGTGAAAAAATTGATAAGAGAAGATATATACACAATATAAAAAAAAAAAAAATTGAGAGTTGAAGAAGAATGAGGTTTTTATTTCATCCCTCTAGGAAGATAAAATTGAAACCCTATAAAAAAGAATGTTTTTATTTTACAAAAAAAAAATACAATTTTTTTCAACAAATGATAATGTTGATTTCAATTTGGAAAAGAAAAATGCTCCTATTGTGACCTACATAGGTTTTGCTTAGATTTAAAAGTTTTGTGAGTTTTCTTAGTTAGTGACCCTCTCCCAAGTTGGCTCTATGATTTTGAATATGGTTCCTAGAGCAATGGATTCCATTTTCAAATATTGTCAACAACAACAGGTAAACTATTAGAAGTGACAATAATTCTCAAAAGAAATGAAACTCTAGGTGACACTATGCAACTTCAGACGATTCTTAAGTTGTACTTAAACCATGAATTAGGGTCTCACTCAAGTGTGTGTAAGTGAATGTGTAGTTGTAAAGAGAATCACAACACAAGATCAGAGAAATCTTAAAGTATATAAGCTTCTTAATCTGTGAAAACTTTCCTAGGTAGGCTTTACAATCCTAAAAGTAATTGGTCTCTAGAGTTAGATACTCGTATTGAAACATCACTATAAATAGGAAGTGCATCCAAACTGTAGGTATTTCTTGTGACACCCTAAACCCCAAAATAACATTTATAATAATATATACTAAATTATTTGAAGAAAACTTGCAGCGGATAAAGAAAATATGTTAAAGAGAATAAAAACTTTAATATCTAATTTAGGATATCCCGTTTCTCTAAATACACATGAAACAATTCAACTTTGTTCCTCAATTAAAATAGTACAATATCAATGAACTTGATTTAACTAGAATTTCTTGATTTAATTCCCAAGACTTACTCGTACTAAGTTTTCATATAAAAAGTCATTTGTAATAACATAATTAAAATACACATTACATCACTTAATTCCCGGTATCACCTATCAAAGCAGGGTTTCTCCCAAACTTGAACTTCGAGACTCATTAACTTGTAATAACTGCGATTTTGCAAATGCAGGGCCAAACCAGTCAAACACAAACAACGAAGGAGGTGAGTTTTGAGATCATGTTGATAGTATAATATAAATAAGAGGAACAAAAAAATTAATCATCAATAAACCGTATCATTGCACAAACATTCTTCAAGGAAAAACATCACATTATATAATCAAAATCAAAGAAAATCAATACACTTCACTGTAACATCAAATTATCGCATAAATTATTATCACACATAATACATATTAATCACAACAAAAAAATCACAAGAAAATGCAATGCTATAGCGAGCGAATCCAAATAAACGACGAGTTCACAAAATCGTTGAGACATGACGACTCGTCAGAGCGCCGGAAGGGTCAAACGTCAACTTCACCGAAAAATACAAATGAGTAGTGTTTCTTGAAGGTTTCGACGAGAGGAATCCAAAAATGATGTCAGTTTTTTGAGACGACAAACGTGGTGATCGGAATCGGTCAAAAAAAGCTCGCCCAAGGAAAGAAACGCAACTGTTTTTTATTAAACGGAGTCACGATTGATAAAATTGATCCCAAAAATGGATTCAGTGGTCGATTTTGTGTGGGATAGAGGTTGGGATCATTTCAAAATGGCAAGGAATTGATAGGGCGAATTTGAGAGAAAGAGGGTGTTATGCGTGCTGTTGACTGCGCTGCTGTTTGTTCTTTCTGTTTTTAATTGCAGATTGAGGGGTGAAGATGACAGATGTACAGGTGCAAGAGTAAAATAGTCTGTAAGGCCCAACACATGGGAGTCCAGTCTGAAGCAGAAATGGGGGTGTAATGAACAACTCACAGGTGTAGAAAAGAAAATGTTCAGCCAGTAATAGCCTAAATTAATATGCAGAAGTAGAAAATAGGGGTGTAATCTAAAATTCATTTTTTTGTATTTTCAAAAGCCCTTCATAAATAAATAGTTTATTTTACTATACTAGAAACCTTTCTCCAAAATACTCATTTTAACATAATATTATCTATCCTAAATATAGATAAGTATAATTTTAACCAAAACTCTCATATTCAAAATAATAACTATGATTATTACTATAACATCTTTCAAAATAATCACATAAAAATACATGATCTTTATAGAATAGTCGAAATGATGAAATAAATAAAAACAACATCAACAATTTATATTACTTAATAATTAAAAATAAATATGTGCAACTATATAAAAATAAAGAAAATCAATATTAAAATTACTAATATATCAAGATAATTATTTGTAAAATGAATAATTAAAATAAAATATATTTATAAATAATTAAATATAATTATGTGCACACTTAACGTCGGTCAAACATACCAGAAAATATCACATTAACTAGAGTCACCTAAAATCT
Organism: Cicer arietinum; assembly: GCF_000331145.2. Taxonomy (NCBI): domain Eukaryota; kingdom Viridiplantae; phylum Streptophyta; class Magnoliopsida; order Fabales; family Fabaceae; genus Cicer; species Cicer arietinum. The sequence continues at coordinate 47,095,410 of NC_021162.2, read as the reverse complement.
TATTCTTTAAAATATTTAAACTAAAATACTATTATTCATAGAAAATATATAAAATAATAAAATATAATATTTGTTATTTATATCACTTATTTAGTCAAATCTATACAAAATTAGCGTATCATAGAAAACTTCCATATAACGAAAGTTAATCACAAGATTTATCCACATATATTCTAAAATAGTTTTAAAATCAAATTAATTATCTAAAATCCTATTTCATTAAGAAAATATTTATTATAAAATTTGGGGTGTTACAACTCGTCCTGATATCTAAAGGGATTAAGAGGATAATGAATCGCAGATGACAAGATAAAAGACCTCACCAAAAGGATAAATCAAACCCGTAAAAATAAAATAAGAAAAATAAAAAAAGAGTATTTGAAACCAAAATTTGAGTTCGATAGTCGATTATGTATAGGGAAGGTATTAGCACTCTACGACTTAAAAATAAGATTACTTATAATTAATTGTGCAAAATTAATATTAACTTAAATATAATTATTTCTCCTTATTATTAAATATGAATATCAATTAATTTTTAAAATAAATGTGTCCTTAGAAAATAGAGGGAAAAAAGATATTTTTTATTAATGTGCTTGACAAGAGTGTGATCTTGCTCCTACGCATCTCCTGATGCGATGGAGAAATCAAACCAATGTAGTTCTTGGGTAGAAAATGTGGATGTGTTAATTGTTTTTAAAGAAATTGTGTTTTGTTGTTGATAAAAAAAGAAGTTGTTTTAACAGGGGAAAAAAAAAAGAGTTTGTTTGATTTGAATAATTACTTTGAAAATAATGAGTTTTAAGACTATCAAGTTGTACAACTCGAGTCTCAAAGACTCAAGGAGCAAAAAGATGTCTCATCAAGTTAATCTATTTAAGATTTTTTTTATAATTATTTTCGATTTTAAAGTTGAGTTTTAAAGCCACCAAGTGCTACAACTAGTGTTTTAACAACTCAAATATTAAAAAGATGTCACATCTAATTAATCTAATATTTATTTTTTGTGAATATTATTTTTTTAAAAGTAAACAAACACACACATAGAGAAATGAGTTTCATTGTTAAGAGAGAGAAAGAGTGAGAGAGAACAAACACACACAAAACGCCCACGAAAAGGGAGTTGTCTGCGGTGGTGGTTCGTCGAGGGTCGAAGTTGACCGTGGTGGTTGAGTAGACGCTCTAGTGGTAGCGCTCGTGGTGGTGGTTCGTTGGAGGTCAAAGTTGATGAAGGTGGGCGTGTGGAGGCTCTAACGATAGTACCCGTGGTGGTGGTTTGTGAAGCTCAATTTTATGATGGATTCCTAAGGGATTTGCAAAGGATGATGAAAGTGGTGATGTGTCGCTCATGCTCTCTCTAACTCTCTACATTTTTATTAAGGTGTTTTTCATTTGATTTTTTGGTTGTGTTATTAAAAAAAGGTTTGGATTTGCTTATGGTTATCAATTGAGTTGATGAAGAAGATGGTGGTTTTATTTGTTGATCTTAGAAATAAAGAAAAACTCTCTTTCCTCTATTCTTTTTTTTTTCTAGGAAAATAAAACTCTCTTTGAAACCAAATTTTTTTCCCTCATTTTATAGGCTACAAGGATGAACCGTTGCGTCCATGAGATAAATTGAGTTCCAGTTTTTCTATTGTTTTGCATAAATCATGGAGTGACAAGTAAATATGAGACTTCTATTTTTTGGTGGAGTGCAAAATTTGTGAAGACGTGACTTCTACTTTTTGATGGAGTGCAAAATTGGTGAAGATTCAAAAGGAGAGAAACATAAAAGCTTAAAATGTGGAGGAGGGAGACGTGTACTATTTCTACCAAAAACATTATTTTTATTTGTTTCTTATATATTGTTACTTTTTATTTTTTTTTAATTTTTTTATGATATAAATTGGACAATTTGTTAAAACATCAAAGAGAATGTGAGCTCAATTATTAGAATAGATTTATGAGTTTAATTTTGACTTTTTTGAAAAAATTTAGTACAATAAAACGTGATCATAAATATATAAAATTAAACACATTATTATGACTTATTATTTTTTGAATTTTTTTAAATGGTCGGACAAAATTGTGATATTACAGATTCGTTGATGGCTTGAAAACAAATGAAAAAAATGGTCTACTTATTCGTTAATATTATTCAATAAATTTTTTCTCATGATTATTGGAAAGACAATTGTTTCACTCACAAATAAACTTGTATCGTTTGAAATATTTAAATATAGTTTTACCTGGTGGGTTCACCACAAAGCTTCCTAAGATATTTTAATCGTAGAATGTTAATGTTGGAACCAAGTTCATTATATACTTAGAGTTTATATGATAACAAAAGTATTTTATTAGAACAATATATTTGACTTCAAATAGTATGAAAGAAGATATGGTCAAGATTTGAAGAAGATATGGTCAAAGAGTATGACTTCAATCAATTTGAAGAATTTACAATCTCAATTTAAACAAAAAAGGAACATAATCAATTTGAAGAATTTACAAATGCAATCTGAACAAAATACAATTTAGAATTAAAGAATGACTAAATTGAAGCTCAAATTTTAACTATAAATAGATACTCATGGCTAAAGAAGAAAATCATCGAAAAGTAGAAAAGAGTAGTCTTATGGTTCAAAGAGAGAAATATTTGTTCGAATGATAAATGTTCTCTGAGTTTTCTTTTTTTAGAGTGTGAGAGTTGTTATTATTATTAGCTTTTTTTAGAAGCAACTATTCAAGTTCTAATTTTTTGTATTCAACCCAATAGTGGTTTAGTTCCTTCTTCAATCTGAGGTTGTTAGGAGAAGACTTGGCTTGTAAGGCTAAGGTGGTTAGTTCCTCAAAAGTTTGAGGTTGTCAGACTGTTTGGGAAGACTAGCTTGAAGGGTCAGGTAGATTATAATTCAAGGTAATTGGATTAGTTGATTAAAGTCTTCTGAATGAGGGGACTGGATGTAGCTGAATTATTGGTGAACCAGGATAAATCTATGTGTCAAATTATTTATATTATCGTTGTTTGCTACCTTTGAATTTGATTGCTTCTTATACAAGTAATTCATAAAAACCAACCAGTTATCATCAAATTAACAAAAAGTTATTAACCTTGTCAAACACAATTTAACTCTCCTTCTCGTGTTTCTACCTTCAGTTAGACCTATATTTTATTGGTTTTTATTCTTCTTCAAGATTTGATTGGTCCCATGTTTTTTTTTTGTGTGTGATAATTGTTATAGTAGATGGTACCTACTCGACTAAAATCACCCTCTCTATATCCATGTTTTTCATAACATTTTATTAAAAAAAATATGGATAGCATTTTTAAATTTTGACATATAAATATGAAAATAAATTTAATAAGTAAATATAATTTTTCATAGGTCAATGTTATGTTAATTAATTAATATTAAAATATTTACTAACAAGAAGACAACTTGTTGCGTAAAATAATATCCACCTTGTTGAGTTGTTATATGATTTATAGGAAAGCTAAAACCTTGTCCTCAACATATTTCGTAGTAGTATTTATGGTTGTCTGGTTTACATATTATTTACTTGTCCATAGTATTTTGATCTGAATTGTAATATTGGTTAATGATAATATTAATGCATCGACCCAAAGATAATACCACTAAAGTCGCAACTTTAAGTTTCCAAAAATAAATAAAAATTTTGTTTAATAAAAAGACCTTTAAAAGAATTGTTTAATAAAAAGACCTCCAAAAAAATTGTGTCATCATATTCTAATATTTTAAAATATAAGAATAGTATAAACTTATTTAAAACTAATATTATGTCAATAAATATTAAATTAATTGATTTAATTATCACTTGATCAACAAAATATTATACAAAAGACTACATTGGTTTAATGATTAAATTTTTTTAATTCTAAAGTGTCTATAAAATAATTTTTTATAAGAAATTAAGTAATTTTATTAAAATACTATTATGGACTCTAATGAATCTGAAATTTAAATTTACTTTAGTTTTCCTATTACCCGAGGAATGCCAAAGGATAAACACAAAAAAGGAGATACTTTCTAAGGTGACATGAACAATAAATTGTAGAAAGTATGGCTGAATTGAATATATTTAACTTAAACAAAAAACAAATTCAAGGGAAAAAGGAAATAATTAATTAATATGGAATACATTATACAAAAACAATTTGCCAATAAAAAGTAATTAAAGTAGGAAAAAGTGTGCAGAATAAAAAAAGAAATTGTTGTGTGCATATGTGTATTTGACCCTTATAAATAAAAAAAGAAACGAACTAAAAAAATTATAATTAAAAAAATTCACATATAACAAAATATTGAGATGGATTGAAACTAAGGCTGCAAATAAGCTAAAAGCAAACATGCATTTCCTTTGTGTATAGTTAAATAGATATGCTCCAAATGTATTGGCAATTTGAAATTCATTTATTTAGATTATAGATGCACCCGTGATTTATAATGATTTATCATTAATAGTAGTGAGAGTTAACAATGAAAAGAGGAAAAAGAGAAACAACTACTCTAAGGTTTCATCACATAGAATGAACTAAATTTAAGTTAATAGGGTTACAATTAGTATATATATAAAAGAATAGAATTGTGTAAAATATCCTTACTACTAATATATAATAGTATTATCTAACATCTCCCCTCAAACTCACGATGCATTAACATGGAGCATCGAGAGTTTGTCAACTAAAAAACGGAAACGTTTAATGGAATGCATCTTTGTAAACAAATAAACAATCTGTAAAGAAGAAGAAACAAATGGTAGAGTAATAGTTTCATGCTGAAGATGATGACGAGTAAGATGACAATCAATCTCAATGTGTTTGGTGCGTTCATGAAAGACCGAGTTGTGAGCAATTTGAATAGCACTCTTGTTATCACAGTGCATCGGAGTTGGCTCAGAAAGAGAGATACCCATATCAGACAAAAGCAAACGCAACCAAATTATTTTAGCGGTAGTGCATGCCATAGCACGATACTCAACTTCTGTAGAGGAGCGAGAGACAATGGCTTGTTTCTTACTCTTCCCAGAAATAAGAGAGTCTCCAAGAAAGATACAGAACCCTGTGGTGGATTTACGATATGTGGTGTCACCAGCCCAATCAGCATCAGAATAAGCTCGTAACTCTAATGAGGATGACGATGGAAAGAGAAGACTTTGAAATTGAGTTCCTCGAAGATAACGAAGAATCCGAATAACTGCTACCCAATGATAATCACATAAAAATACATGATCTTTATAGAATAGTCGAAATGATGAAATAAATAAAAACAACATCAACAATTTATATTACTTAATAATTAAAAATAAATATGTGCAACTATATAAAAATAAAGAAAATCAATATTAAAATTACTAATATATCAAGATAATTATTTGTAAAATGAATAATTAAAATAAAATATATTTATAAATAATTAAATATAATTATGTGCACACTTAACGTCGGTCAAACATACCAGAAAATATCACATTAACTAGAGTCACCTAAAATCTTATTCTTTAAAATATTTAAACTAAAATACTATTATTCATAGAAAATATATAAAATAATAAAATATAATATTTGTTATTTATATCACTTATTTAGTCAAATCTATACAAAATTAGCGTATCATAGAAAACTTCCATATAACGAAAGTTAATCACAAGATTTATCCACATATATTCTAAAATATGTTTAAAATCAAATTAATTATCTAAAGTCATATTTCATTAAGAAAATATTTATTATAAAATTTGGGGTGTTACATTTCTAATGGAGTCACACTCTAGACAAGGTCTTTGCAATAACCAAATAGGATGTACTTCCAAAATGATCGCCACTCGGGAAACCCGTAAAAATAAAATAAGAAAAATAAAAAAAGAGTATTTGAAACCAAAATTTGAGTTCGATAGTCGATTATGTATAGGGAAGGTATTAGCACTCTACGACTTAAAAATAAGATTACTTATAATTAATTGTGCAAAATTAATATTAACTTAAATATAATTATTTCTCCTTATTATTAAATATGAATATCAATTAATTTTTAAAATAAATGTGTCCTTAGAAAATAGAGGGAAAAAAGATATTTTTTATTAATGTGCTTGACAAGAGTGTGATCTTGCTCCTACGCATCTCCTGATGCGATGGAGAAATCAAACCAATGTAGTTCTTGGGTAGAAAATGTGGATGTGTTAATTGTTTTTAAAGAAATTGTGTTTTGTTGTTGATAAAAAAAGAAGTTGTTTTAACAGGGGAAAAAAAAAAGAGTTTGTTTGATTTGAATAATTACTTTGAAAATAATGAGTTTTAAGACTATCAAGTTGTACAACTCGAGTCTCAAAGACTCAAGGAGCAAAAAGATGTCTCATCAAGTTAATCTATTTAAGATTTTTTTTATAATTATTTTCGATTTTAAAGTTGAGTTTTAAAGCCACCAAGTGCTACAACTAGTGTTTTAACAACTCAAATATTAAAAAGATGTCACATCTAATTAATCTAATATTTATTTTTTGTGAATATTATTTTTTTAAAAGTAAACAAACACACACATAGAGAAATGAGTTTCATTGTTAAGAGAGAGAAAGAGTGAGAGAGAACAAACACACACAAAACGCCCACGAAAAGGGAGTTGTCTGCGGTGGTGGTTCGTCGAGGGTCGAAGTTGACCGTGGTGGTTGAGTAGACGCTCTAGTGGTAGCGCTCGTGGTGGTGGTTCGTTGGAGGTCAAAGTTGATGAAGGTGGGCGTGTGGAGGCTCTAACGATAGTACCCGTGGTGGTGGTTTGTGAAGCTCAATTTTATGATGGATTCCTAAGGGATTTGCAAAGGATGATGAAAGTGGTGATGTGTCGCTCATGCTCTCTCTAACTCTCTACATTTTTATTAAGGTGTTTTTCATTTGATTTTTTGGTTGTGTTATTAAAAAAAGGTTTGGATTTGCTTATGGTTATCAATTGAGTTGATGAAGAAGATGGTGGTTTTATTTGTTGATCTTAGAAATAAAGAAAAACTCTCTTTCCTCTATTCTTTTTTTTTTCTAGGAAAATAAAACTCTCTTTGAAACCAAATTTTTTTCCCTCATTTTATAGGCTACAAGGATGAACCGTTGCGTCCATGAGATAAATTGAGTTCCAGTTTTTCTATTGTTTTGCATAAATCATGGAGTGACAAGTAAATATGAGACTTCTATTTTTTGGTGGAGTGCAAAATTTGTGAAGACGTGACTTCTACTTTTTGATGGAGTGCAAAATTGGTGAAGATTCAAAAGGAGAGAAACATAAAAGCTTAAAATGTGGAGGAGGGAGACGTGTACTATTTCTACCAAAAACATTATTTTTATTTGTTTCTTATATATTGTTACTTTTTATTTTTTTTTAATTTTTTTATGATATAAATTGGACAATTTGTTAAAACATCAAAGAGAATGTGAGCTCAATTATTAGAATAGATTTATGAGTTTAATTTTGACTTTTTTGAAAAAATTTAGTACAATAAAACGTGATCATAAATATATAAAATTAAACACATTATTATGACTTATTATTTTTTGAATTTTTTTAAATGGTCGGACAAAATTGTGATATTACAGATTCGTTGATGGCTTGAAAACAAATGAAAAAAATGGTCTACTTATTCGTTAATATTATTCAATAAATTTTTTCTCATGATTATTGGAAAGACAATTGTTTCACTCACAAATAAACTTGTATCGTTTGAAATATTTAAATATAGTTTTACCTGGTGGGTTCACCACAAAGCTTCCTAAGATATTTTAATCGTAGAATGTTAATGTTGGAACCAAGTTCATTATATACTTAGAGTTTATATGATAACAAAAGTATTTTATTAGAACAATATATTTGACTTCAAATAGTATGAAAGAAGATATGGTCAAGATTTGAAGAAGATATGGTCAAAGAGTATGACTTCAATCAATTTGAAGAATTTACAATCTCAATTTAAACAAAAAAGGAACATAATCAATTTGAAGAATTTACAAATGCAATCTGAACAAAATACAATTTAGAATTAAAGAATGACTAAATTGAAGCTCAAATTTTAACTATAAATAGATACTCATGGCTAAAGAAGAAAATCATCGAAAAGTAGAAAAGAGTAGTCTTATGGTTCAAAGAGAGAAATATTTGTTCGAATGATAAATGTTCTCTGAGTTTTCTTTTTTTAGAGTGTGAGAGTTGTTATTATTATTAGCTTTTTTTAGAAGCAACTATTCAAGTTCTAATTTTTTGTATTCAACCCAATAGTGGTTTAGTTCCTTCTTCAATCTGAGGTTGTTAGGAGAAGACTTGGCTTGTAAGGCTAAGGTGGTTAGTTCCTCAAAAGTTTGAGGTTGTCAGACTGTTTGGGAAGACTAGCTTGAAGGGTCAGGTAGATTATAATTCAAGGTAATTGGATTAGTTGATTAAAGTCTTCTGAATGAGGGGACTGGATGTAGCTGAATTATTGGTGAACCAGGATAAATCTATGTGTCAAATTATTTATATTATCGTTGTTTGCTACCTTTGAATTTGATTGCTTCTTATACAAGTAATTCATAAAAACCAACCAGTTATCATCAAATTAACAAAAAGTTATTAACCTTGTCAAACACAATTTAACTCTCCTTCTCGTGTTTCTACCTTCAGTTAGACCTATATTTTATTGGTTTTTATTCTTCTTCAAGATTTGATTGGTCCCATGTTTTTTTTTTGTGTGTGATAATTGTTATAGTAGATGGTACCTACTCGACTAAAATCACCCTCTCTATATCCATGTTTTTCATAACATTTTATTAAAAAAAATATGGATAGCATTTTTAAATTTTGACATATAAATATGAAAATAAATTTAATAAGTAAATATAATTTTTCATAGGTCAATGTTATGTTAATTAATTAATATTAAAATATTTACTAACAAGAAGACAACTTGTTGCGTAAAATAATATCCACCTTGTTGAGTTGTTATATGATTTATAGGAAAGCTAAAACCTTGTCCTCAACATATTTCGTAGTAGTATTTATGGTTGTCTGGTTTACATATTATTTACTTGTCCATAGTATTTTGATCTGAATTGTAATATTGGTTAATGATAATATTAATGCATCGACCCAAAGATAATACCACTAAAGTCGCAACTTTAAGTTTCCAAAAATAAATAAAAATTTTGTTTAATAAAAAGACCTTTAAAAGAATTGTTTAATAAAAAGACCTCCAAAAAAATTGTGTCATCATATTCTAATATTTTAAAATATAAGAATAGTATAAACTTATTTAAAACTAATATTATGTCAATAAATATTAAATTAATTGATTTAATTATCACTTGATCAACAAAATATTATACAAAAGACTACATTGGTTTAATGATTAAATTTTTTTAATTCTAAAGTGTCTATAAAATAATTTTTTATAAGAAATTAAGTAATTTTATTAAAATACTATTATGGACTCTAATGAATCTGAAATTTAAATTTACTTTAGTTTTCCTATTACCCGAGGAATGCCAAAGGATAAACACAAAAAAGGAGATACTTTCTAAGGTGACATGAACAATAAATTGTAGAAAGTATGGCTGAATTGAATATATTTAACTTAAACAAAAAACAAATTCAAGGGAAAAAGGAAATAATTAATTAATATGGAATACATTATACAAAAACAATTTGCCAATAAAAAGTAATTAAAGTAGGAAAAAGTGTGCAGAATAAAAAAAGAAATTGTTGTGTGCATATGTGTATTTGACCCTTATAAATAAAAAAAGAAACGAACTAAAAAAATTATAATTAAAAAAATTCACATATAACAAAATATTGAGATGGATTGAAACTAAGGCTGCAAATAAGCTAAAAGCAAACATGCATTTCCTTTGTGTATAGTTAAATAGATATGCTCCAAATGTATTGGCAATTTGAAATTCATTTATTTAGATTATAGATGCACCCGTGATTTATAATGATTTATCATTAATAGTAGTGAGAGTTAACAATGAAAAGAGGAAAAAGAGAAACAACTACTCTAAGGTTTCATCACATAGAATGAACTAAATTTAAGTTAATAGGGTTACAATTAGTATATATATAAAAGAATAGAATTGTGTAAAATATCCTTACTACTAATATATAATAGTATTATCTAACATCTCCCCTCAAACTCACGATGCATTAACATGGAGCATCGAGAGTTTGTCAACTAAAAAACGGAAACGTTTAATGGAATGCATCTTTGTAAACAAATAAACAATCTGTAAAGAAGAAGAAACAAATGGTAGAGTAATAGTTTCATGCTGAAGATGATGACGAGTAAGATGACAATCAATCTCAATGTGTTTGGTGCGTTCATGAAAGACCGAGTTGTGAGCAATTTGAATAGCACTCTTGTTATCACAGTGCATCGGAGTTGGCTCAGAAAGAGAGATACCCATATCAGACAAAAGCAAACGCAACCAAATTATTTTAGCGGTAGTGCATGCCATAGCACGATACTCAACTTCTGTAGAGGAGCGAGAGACAATGGCTTGTTTCTTACTCTTCCCAGAAATAAGAGAGTCTCCAAGAAAGATACAGAACCCTGTGGTGGATTTACGATATGTGGTGTCACCAGCCCAATCAGCATCAGAATAAGCTCGTAACTCTAATGAGGATGACGATGGAAAGAAAAGACTTTGAAATTGAGTTCCTCGAAGATAACGAAGAATCCGAATAACTGCTACCCAATGTACTGTAGTGGGAGAGACAACAAACTGACTAACAACATGAACAACATAAACAATGTCAGGTCTGATAATCGTAAGTTACACTAAGCTGCCAACCAAAGTACGATACAAAGTGGAATCTAGTAAAGGAACACCATTCGAGGGAGCATATTTCACATTCAACTCAAGAGAAGTATATGCTGTTCTAGTATTAGAAAGATGAGCTTGGTCAAGAATGTTGGAAATGTACTTGGATTGAGAAAGAAGGTAGCCTCTAGGAGAGTAGGCAACTTCAATCCCCAAGAAATAGCGAAGAGTTACCAAGTCCTTCATCTCAAACTGTTTGGCTAACTGCAATTTCAACTCATTAATTCCACTAACATCATCACCTGTAATAATCATATCATCAACATATAGAGAAAGTATAATGCGACCATGAGTGGTGGACCTTATAAACAATGCAGAATCATGTTCACTAGAGCGGAAACCAAGAGAAGTGATCACAGTAGAGAATTTCTCAAACCAAGCTCGAGGATCCCAACATTAACCAAAGCTCTTTGATACCATGTTAACAATGAAAAGAGGAAGAAGAGAAACAACCACTCTAGGATTTCATAACATAGAATGAACCAAACTTAAGTTAATAGGATTACAATGAGTATATATATAAAAGAATAGAATTGTCTAAAATACCCTTACTACTAATATATAATAATATTATCTAACAGTGAGGACACTTACTAACTTTTTTTTTTATAGAGAAAATTTATATGAGTTAGATTTCTGATGGTTCATTAAGGTTAATGTAGATTTTAAGATTTGATAGAATTAGTGGGCTTAAGACTAGTGAAAGGTCCAAATCTGCAGTGTGGAGAACTTATGTCCGCAAGGGTAAAAAAGAGAATAAGCAGTCTATTAATGACAGGGCAGAGAAACTCATTAAATTCTAGGGATTTCAGTTACACATAGGGGAATAAATTAAGGAGGGTATGGGAGTATTGCTCATGAATAATTATAATTATCATTGAATTAGGAGATACTATTTTCTCTAGAGGAGCTTTGCTCTGGATTATACATTGTATCAGAATTTTCCCTTCTTCCATAAATCAATAAATTTCCATTTTAGCTATCATTTTACGTTCACAGATCCCTATTTTTCTGTGACTCTATAATTGGTCCGACCTGCCGGATCTTCGAGAAGTACCAGTGATTTTTGTACGTTGTACGTGCCACCGAAGCTGTCAGATTGAATGGAAGCAGTTGAAGCAAGAATCTCAGCGGTGGAAGAATCTGTTCGCCATGAGTTGAGGGAATTTCGCGAAATTATGATGAGCGAGTTCACGAGGTTGCTAGAGCAACGACCAATTGGAACGGGGGAACAATATGCACATTTTGAGGACTCAGTGATAGAGTATAAGATGGCAGTGAAGAAAGTTGAGTTACCATCATTTGATGGTGACGATCCTGTGACCTGGATCACGCGAGCTGAAACGTATTTTGAAGTTCAAGGGACGTCGGAGGAGGTGAAACTTAGATTGGCGAAGCTAAGTATGGAGGGCGCAACAATTCACTAGTTTAATTTGTTGCGTGAGACAGAGGACGATTTGAATTGGACGAAGTTGAAACGAACATTAATTGAAAGGTATGGGGGAAGACAAAGTGATAACCCCTTTGAAGAGATGAAAGATTTGTAACAAACGGGAACAGTTGATGAATACATTACCACCTTCGAATATGTGTCGTCACAAGTAGCAAGACTACCGGAGGAGCAATACCTTGGGTACTTCATGGGAGGACTCAAGAACCACATTCGCTTGAAGGTGCGTACATTGAATCCACAAACCAGATTGCAAGCAATGAAGATTGCTCGTGATGTCGAAACAGAATTACGTGGGTCTCTGATTTCAATAGGTGGTAGTGTGGGTGGGCTTCGCAGTTGGAAGGGAAGTGGGCCAAGTGGATCGGGGCCCAACGGAAAGAAAGGATCTGGATTTCATTATAACCCAGGTTCGACCCGATCTGGAAGTGGGTTTAATAATAACTTAACC
>NC_021162.2:47080316-47082141 GCF_000331145.2 Cicer arietinum | reverse complement strand
TTGCAAGTACAATTAGATGATTTCATCACTAATGTTGATGCTTTTGTTTTGGAATTGGGTGATTTGGATATGATTTTGGGGGTGGCTTGGTTGCAAAGATTTGGGAAGGTGACTTTTGATTGGGAGAAAATGACCATCAAGTTTCAATGGGAAGGAAAAATAGTGGAACTACACGGTCAGTTTTTTACCAAAAAAGACTTGGCTAATTCTAAGGCACTTCAAGGGCAAACTGAAACACTGTATAGTTTGTTGGAAGAAGAATTGGGTCAGACTTCAAATGAAGAATTACAAGAGCTAACTCAAGACCAACAACAAGAGCTTCAAGACTTGTTGGAGAATTTTAAGGGAATTTTTGAAGAGAATATTGGGCTGCCTCCTGAACGAGATATAACTCGTGCAATTGAATTGAAGAAAGATGCAGGTCCTGTGACTGTTAGGCCATATCGCTATCCTCACCACCATAAGGAAGAGATCGAAAAACAAGTTCAGAGCATGTTGAACCAAGGTATAATTCGAAACAGCTCTAGCGCATTTTCTAGTTCTGTCATTTTAGTTAAAAAGAAAGATGGGTCATGGAGGATGTGTGTTGATTATAGAGAATTGAATAAGGTTACAATGTCAGATAAATATCCAATTCCGGTAGTTGACGAATTATTGGATGAACTACATGGAACGAAATTTGTCTCAAAACTTGCTTTGAAATCCGGTTATCACCAAATAAGGGTGAAAGAAGGGGATGTGCATAAGACGGCATTTCGAACTCATGAAGGGCATTATGAGTTTCTAGTGATGCCATTTGGGTTGACGAACGCACCAGCCACTTTCCAATCCACCATGAATCAGATTTTCAAGCCACACCTCCGTAAGTTTGTCTTGGTATTTTTTCATGATATCCTAGTATATAGTAAGGGATGGGAAGAAAACTTAGCACATTTATATCAAGTGATGGAGATTTTACAATACCACTGTTTTGTCGTTAATAAAAAAAATGTAATTTTGCTAGTAGGAAAGTGGAATATTTGGGTCGCGTAATATCAGAACAGGGTGTGGCTGTGGATCCATCTAAGATTAATAGCATTTTGGAGTGGCCAATCCCTCATAATGTCAAAGGAGTGAGGGGATTTTTGGGGCTGACCGGTTATTATCGGAAATTCATTGTTGGCTATGGAAAGATAGCTAAACCATTGACAGAACTAACAAAGAAGGAAGGATTTCATTGGGGTACAGAAGAGTTGAAGGCCTTTGAGAATCTTAAAAGAGTTATGGTGCAAGCCCCAGTTTTAACACTACCAGATTTTTCACAACCTTTTGAGATTGAATGTGATGCATCCGGAAGAGGAATAGGTGCAGTTTTAATGCAGAAAAAGAAGCCTATAGCCTACTTCAGCAAAGCGTTGTCCAAGAATAATTTAAGCAAGTCTGCGTATGAGAAAGAATTGATGGCGTTGGCAGTTCAGCATTGGCGTCCATATTTGTTGGGAAGAAGATTTGTGGTGTACTCCGACCAAAAGAGTTTACGACACTTGCTCGAACAACGCATCACTACGGCTGATCAGCAGAATTGGATAGCAAAATTATTGGGCTATCACTTCGAAGTGGTATACAAGCCAGGTCCAGAAAATAAAGCTGCTGACGCTCTTTCAAGAATGCATGAGGAGGCAGAGTTGAAAGGGATAACTTCCTTTCCCATATGTATGCAAGAGCAACAAATTTAGCAAGAAGTTATGAATGATCCCCAATTGCAGAAGGTGATAACAGAGCTACAACAAGACCCTACTTCCCGGCCAGATTTCCAATTAATCAAAGGGAGACTTTTCTACCGTAG
>NC_021162.2:47042853-47080265 GCF_000331145.2 Cicer arietinum | reverse complement strand
TCTCCTATGGGTTTGTTACAGCCCCTCTCAATTCCGGAGAAAATTTGGGATGATATTTCGATGGATTTTATCACCGGTCTCCCAAAATCGAAAGGGTTTGAAGCAATTCTTGTAGTGGTGGATAGATTATCCAAGTATGGACATTTTATTCCCTTAAAACATCCATATACTGCGAGGAAGGTGGCTGAAATATTTATTAAAGAGGTGGTGCGTCTTCATGGGGTGCCACAATCCATTGTCAGTGATCGTGATCCACTGTTTGTGAGTCTATTTTGGAAAGAATTGTTTCGCTTACAAGGAACGATGCTGAATATGAGTTCGTCATATCATCCGGAGACGGATGGGCAAACGGAGGTGGTGAATCGGTGCTTAGAAGCATATCTGCGTTGTTTTGCATCGGAGCAACCGAAGGAGTGGTCGCAATGGATTCATTGGGCTGAATTGTGGTATAACACCACATTCCATGTGTCTACAGGAACTACACCGTTTGAGGCAGTGTATGGAAGAAAACCACCCACTGTGGTTAGATATTTACATGGAGAAACGAAAGTAGAAGCGGTAGCAACTGAATTGGTTGATCGTGATGACGCCTTACATCAACTTAAGTATCATTTGAACAGGGCCCAAGAACAGATGAAGAGGTATGCGGACAAGAAAAGAAAAGCATATTTATTTGAAGCGGGTGAGTGGGTATTTTTGAAGCTCCGACCCCATAGACAGCAGACAGTGACTAGAAGGATTAACCAAAAACTGGCTCCACGGTACTTTGGACCATTTCCGATCCTAAAGAAAATAGGGGCAGTATCCTACAAGTTGAAGCTACCAGAAGGAAGTAGAGTGCATGCAGTGTTTCACATTTCACAACTCAAGAAAGCTATTGGAGACTATTCTGCTGAATCTCAACTACTAGACGGGTTAGAAATGGAAGCAGAAGAGCCGGAAGAATTACTGGCTGCAAGATCAGTGATGAAATAAGGACAGCTGGTGCGACAATGGCTGGTGCGTTGGAAATGAAGAGCTGTAGAAGACACAACTTGTGAGGATGAATTACTACTAAAAAGTCAATTTCCATCTCTCAGCCTTGAGGACAAGGCTGCAGTTCCTAATGGCGGTAATGATAGAATTAGTGGGCTTAAGACTAGTGAAAGGTCCAAATCTGCAGTGTGGAGAACTTATGTCCGCAAGGGTAAAAAAGAGAATAAGCAGTCTATTAATGACAGGGCAGAGAAACTCATTAAATTCTAGGGATTTCAGTTACACATAGGGGAATAAATTAAGGAGGGTAGGGGAGTATTGCTCATGAATAATTATAATTATCATTGAATTAGGAGATACTATTTTCTCTGGAGGAGCTTTGCTCTGGATTATACATTGTATCAGAATTTTCCCTTCTTCCATAAATCAATAAATTTCCATTTTAGCTATCATTTTACGTTCACAGATCCCTATTTTTCTGTGACTCTATCAGTATTTATATATCATCCATCAAATAAGTGTGAAAGTTGAACTTTATAAGATTTGAGTCAATAGTAAGAAACTTAATAATATACAACCATACCGTTCAATAATATTGATCCTTTAAAACAGATGTGCACCAATAACGTAATAATTTGTCGACAAGGATCCAAATTACAATTTTTTTTTAATCTTAGGATAAATTTGATGTTGGCATACAATTTCTCATTTTCAACTACCAACAGTTTCACCTACCAACATGTTTTTTGCCAAATATTTCAATAATATAAACAGAAAACCCAATGTAATAATTACATCATAATTTCCCATCAATTAAATGGGAAAACATCACATAGTAGTAGTTCCTAGTGCAGGGTTCACACATCTAGTCCCAATTATAGAATTCTCCAAACGGCTTGTTCACCTCCACCCACAATTTCAAATCACATGCATCATCCCTTCCATTGGTTCACCACCATCTTCCTCTAAATCTTACATTCAAACCCTTCCACCATCCATTTCTTCTATTTTCCTTCCCCCCATAATCCTTGACCAAGTTCCAGATGATGAAATCCTTGCATTCCAAATTGAACTCTCAGTAAAATACTCTTTGCCACACATAAAACAAGAATTAAAGTCCTTATGTTCAAGATCAAAAGTTGTAGCTTTGGTTGTTGATGTTTTTGCACATGATGCTTTGGATTTAGCTAAGGAACTTAATCTCTTGTCTTATGTATACCTTCCACAAGCTGCTATGGTACTTTGCACTTACTTTTATTCATCACAAGTAGATGAAATTCTTTCTGATGAATCTAGAGATCCAAATGAACCTGTAAAGTTTCCAGGTTGTGTACCTTTTTATGCTAAGGATCTCCCTGTTCCTTTTAAACTTAGAAAGAAAATTGGTTACAAAAAATTCCTTGACCGTGCAAACAG
Organism: Cicer arietinum; assembly: GCF_000331145.2. NCBI lineage: Eukaryota > Viridiplantae > Streptophyta > Magnoliopsida > Fabales > Fabaceae > Cicer > Cicer arietinum. The sequence goes on along the minus strand of NC_021162.2, from coordinate 47,077,874 downwards.
GTTTCATCTTTCTGATGGGTTTTTTGTAAATAGCTTTGTTGAATTTGAAGAAGAGGCTGTAAAAGCTTTGAAGGAAGTGAGTAAAGAGAAGAAGCCTTTGGTTTTTTGTGTTGGACCCATTATTCAAAAAGGGTCAATTTTTGGTGAGGAGAATGGGTTGGGTTTGGAGTGTTTAAAATGGTTGGAAAAACAAGAACCTAAATCTGTTTTGTTTGTGTCATTTGGAAGTGGTGGCACACTTTCACAAGAACAATTTAATGAATTAGCTTATGGGTTGGAATTGAGTGGTCAAAAGTTTATTTGGATTGTAAAGGAACCAAATGGTGTTGCTAATGCTTCTTACTTTGGTGGTGAAATCGAAGACCCTTTGAATTTTTTACCAATTGGGTTTTTGGAGAGAACAAAGGAACAAGGATTTGTTGTTCCTAGTTGGGGTCCACAAATTCAGATACTTGGACATAGTTCAACTGGAGGGTTTTTATCTCACTGTGGTTGGAATTCAGTACTTGAAAGTGTTGTGTATGGTGTGCCTATAATTGCATGGCCATTGTTTGCTGATCAGGGAGTGAATGCTGCTATGCTATCTGATGGTGTAAAAGTGGCACTGAGACCAGAAGTTAATGACAATGGGTTGGTGGAAAGAAATGAAATTGATAAAGTTGTGAGGGAATTAATGGAAGGTGAAAAAGGTGTTGAAATTCGTAAAAGAATGGAACATTTGAAAAATGCTGCGGCTGTTGCAATAAATGAAATGGGACCATCTACAAAGGCTTTGTCTGAAGTGGCTGATGTTTGGAAAGGCATTTAGCAATTAGCATAACATGGAGACATAAGATTGTTTTCAGTTTATGAGATTTTGTTCTTGTTTGATTACAATACTATTTATATATTTGATGTTTTTTCGCTTGTGCAAATGTTCACCAACCTTGAAGTGGTTCTGGTTTTATTCATTTTTCCAGCTTCTTTCCAGCCCATTAACTTGTTACATTCGTTAATTTTAAGGAAATAGGGTGAAAGTTAAGCATTAATTGAAACTGAAAGAAAGAAAACCAACAAATCATAGTTTTGAACTTGATCAAGAAATGATACCAAAGTATTAATAAATTCTTCAATTTTGCCAAATATTTCGTCCAAGTGAAATTCGGTCTCACCCCTATGATCACAACCTCACCGAAACAACATATCTGGAGCAATCAGTTTTATATGCATACATTGCAATACGCAACTAATGAAGAAACAAATTATTAAAGAAATAAAAATTGACAGCAAGTAGAGATTGATTATACCATTGGACACAAGATAAAGCACCATTTTAGTTCTTAAAAGTAATGTTACTTTAATCTCTAACTCAGCCAAAAACTAAAATTAGTTCTGAAACAATCCAAATAATTCTTAAAAGATACAATTTACTATCATAAAAATATCTACAAAATATAATTTAGTATCAAAATAGTATTTGATTATTATAAAGTAAGGGGTATAAGTGACTAACATCATGCGAGGACTAATTTCGAATTTTGACTTAATAAGAGACAAAAGTCCTATACTTTTAGGGACAAAATGGTAATTTACTCCAAGAAAACCACTCACCAAATCAGTTGTACGCAGCTTTGAAAGTACCAAGGAAGTAACTCATCAGTGGTTGTGATGTGCAAGTGAGTGTACCCCACATTCTCCTAATCAGTTACTCCCTTACTTCAAAAATTCCACTTCCTATTTTCCAATTCACAAACCTATAACAAAAAGAAAAATTAAATTCAACATGTGAAGGATGAATCTATGATCTCACAATAAAAGGAGAACCCTAACACTGAATCAAAACAACAAATAATGTTATAACTCAAAATCAGCAATAGTAAAATAGAATGGATCCACAATTTTAACTTATAACTCAAAATCAAAATAAATATAATGAGTTGAAAATCGAAGAAACTGGACCTGAAAGTACCAAACATAATTGGAACGCGGATTGAAGAGTGAGAGAAAGCAGAAATCACAGTAGAAATGGTTGAGGCGGATTTTGAAGAATTTTGTTGCGGAAATAGTTGACCCGGATCTGGCAAAGATCGTCAATGCAAGTTGTTCAAAGAGAGATTAAGGACACGTTACATAGTGTAAAATAGATTTCGATATTCCTTATTTCTTTAGAGATTAAAAAAAGACTTTATGCATAGTCCTTTAAGTTATTATTATTTCATTATAAAAAAATTAGTCCTTGTTTTTTAACTATTTAGTTTTTCAATTTTTTTTTTACTCTTCAGGCTCATCAATTTTCATGAATTTCTGAATTTTAAATTTTAAAATTGTTCAAAAATCTTAAAGCTTTAACTTTAGTTCATGAACAACTTCTTCTTCTCTAATTTGTCATGTATTTATGAGTATATGCACTAAACTTAGAAATTGAAATTCAAAACCTATTTCATTTAAAAATTCATTTCAAACCTAAAAATTGAAAGCATTTATCACAAATTTGTATAAAATATATTGTTGTTATGATCTTTGTCTCATCCTTTATTTTCAAAATGTGTTTTATTTGGACTAATTAGAATTAAAAGTCTACGATATTTAAGTTAAAATGATTATTACAAAATAATTGGTCTAGGTTAATTTTAAATACGAATTCAATCAGTTAACTATATTGAATATTCGATTAGTTTATATTTTGTATACTCTAATTTTGTCTGATTAATTAAATATAATTTTAAAAAATAAATAATAATATATTTAATAAATATTTTACAATTATTATTATAAAATCTAAAAAATGTCAACTTATAAACATGGTCCAATTTTAAATCGATAGTGATATTTGTTTCTGGTATATTATATTAAACACCAAAAATATAATAAAACATAAAAAAAGAGATACGCTTTCCTTCTTTGCCTTCCTGCTCTAGCTTTCCTTTATGTTCCTGCTTCCCTTGCCTGTTATTAGTTTTACTAGTTGTGCACTCAAAAATAAAAATAGATAAGCCACTTTTTCTCTAATTATTTGAGATTCCTTAATTTTTGTTACAAAATAATAATAAAAAATTCATAATTTAATTTTATCTAATGAACACAAAGATTCACCACTTAACCTATAAAGATCAATTAGTAAAAGATGCTTTTTAGAGTGAAATTTGATACTAACTCTAAAAAAAAAAGCACCTAAAAGAAGAAGAAGAAAACAAGCATTGGAGTAAACAGAGAAGTAGTAAATAAAAACAAATACACAAAGTTAAGGTATATATAAATATATATATTCACTTTATACATTATAATCATTATGTTGTTATACAAATGTAATGTTCTAATTTGTAAGAGTATAAACAAGATTAGTTATGAATGAGAAAGTAAAGAACGTGTTTCTTTTATGGGTTTCCTATATGCAAAGAACGCCGCTTTGTGTTTTTGTTAAAAGCGTGTTTTCTAGATTTGCTTCTTATTAATTTTTAATAATATTTTTTATTGTTAATTTAAAATAAAATTAAGTCTGGTCTAACAAATAAACAAAACAAATCTATTCATTTGGGAGTTCAAGCCATTTAAAGTTAAAATCTTTCTAAAATTTTGAATTTAATTTTTTTTCCTAAAATGTTTCTAAGGAGTTTTTTTTTTAAGAAATAGCTCATCAGTTAGCTAAGGCCCAAGATTGAGGCGCTTTTATAGAGGTGCTAGCTCTCACCATCTACAGAGTTTTTCTATTCTCAAGTGTTCAAGAAATTATAGATTTAGCAACAATAGATGTCTTCCTAGCTTTGAGGAATAGAGGAGAAAATCCTACAACAGTAGTCCTCATTGATGTGTACTACACACTTAACTATTGTCATGAGAAAAAAGGCAAGCAAATTTTGTGTTGTTTACCTGTTTTGTATGTCTGGTTGGTGAATCATATGTTTGATAGTGGGTGCCAAAAGCGTTGTCCTATCAATGATTTCAAGAATTGTTACGTTGACATAAAGGATAATTGAAAATGGACTCGAAGATTGGTAAATCTTAAAAATATTTCGATGGTATGCGAGATGGCGAGAGGTAAAAGAAGTTATATACCAATGTGGACCATTCCCTAATGTGCCACTTTTGAGGACCAGAGGTTGCGTGATTATAACACAGTGTTGACCTTGAGACAACTTTTATATCCCATCATAGAAGACCATCGCTAGAACTAATAACCCATTTTATTCCTTATGACATAACTCCGTAAAACATTGAAGATTTGAGGACAATACATCAATCTTGGAATACGATAATCAGAAAAGGAAAGTAGCTAGGAAGTACAAGTTGTGGTGCAGATGATTACTGCCGATAGTGGATCAAGAATAGGGTCCAAGAGATTACGCTACCTTTTTGTCGTACATCTAAGGTGGTCGATGAAACACCGATGCAATCCACTATTGTTAGTGAAGAGATTGAGAGGTTGCAAGCATTAATTCTAGAGGCATAAGAAGAAAAGAAGACAATTTCCCTTGAAAGATCAAATAAGATGGAAAATATGGAGGAATATTGTAGGCTCAAGCTTTTAATGCAATTTAAGGGTATCTACGAGTCTTTAAGTTTGAGAAGACAAGAAAGAAGCCAAGCAGAAGAGGAGGTTGAGAAATTGAGAAAATGGTGGAAATATTTCAAAAGTAGTGAGAGAAATGTAAAAAGACAATTAGAAGATTTGAAACAGCAGTTGGAGAGAGTGGTAGCAGAATATAAGACAAGGATAGAAGAAGAAAAGAATGAAAAATAAGAAGCGTTTGCCATGTACCAAGATGCATGGTTGAAGGAACTAAAGGAGGAAAATATGTTAAGAATGTGAATGATTGATCAAGTGGAAGCTATAAAGATGCTCGAGCAAGAAGGGATGATGTGGATGGATCGCTGTGAAAGACTAACTTTCATAACCAACCAGGCCATCAAAACGGTCTTCGTACTCCTAAGGAAAGCAAAAGGAAGAATAGTTTCATCTGCCACACCTGTTGAGATTATTACGTTCATTCAACATTGTAATAGTTTGATATAAGCAATGAATGGTTTAATTCACCGAGAGCGATAGAAACAATGTGTTTCAAATATAGAGAAAAATGTTTCACTTGTACCCTTTTAATTATCAATGAAAGAGTTTGTTTTGAGTTTCTCTACGTATGAGTTTGATTTAGATGCATGGTCCATAAAAGATGTTTTTGCCTATGTTGTGAAATCAATTCTAATACCCATATGCATGCATATAAATCTTCATTTTTTAACTAGCATCATATGATATGTCAGAAGAAAAAAAAAATCAATAAAGTTGTTTCCCCAAAATCAAGAAGTGATGAGAACAGATGTTAGCCAACTCAAGGACAAGGTTGATAACATCCTAGAGTCTATACAAGCTTTGGCAAGGAAAGAGAATACAGATGGGAATCCTGCAACTGCAAATGAAGAACACTATACCACGTTTTCCCATCCACCAGGCTTTACCTCGACTACCCAACAATTTTGTACAGTAGCTATGCAATTTCTTATATATGGTCTCCCATCTGGTTACACTCCACCCTTATTCATCAACCCTATAGACAACAACCAAAAACCACTCAACTATCAACTCCCAAAGCCTAAACCAACCACAAATCTCATCTCCTATGGGCAATGTGCCACCCAAAAACACTATACCCTTAGAAAATATTCCATTAAGTGCACCTCAAATACCTTATTTCGTTGCTAACACAAATTGACAACAACATCAATTTATGCATGATGATACACAATTGAAAAAATTCCATGTTTTAGAAGATAATATAAAATTAATTTAGGGGAATAATATTTTTGGTCTCGAAGCTTTTAATATGTGTTTGGTTCCTGATGTGACGATCCCTTCAAAATTCAAGGTACTTGAGTTTGAAAAATACAAAGGTGCCACATGTCTTAAAAATCATTTGACCATGTATTGTGGAAAAATGGCTTCTCATACTCATAATGACAATCTTGTTATTCATTTTTTTCAAGACAATTTGAGTGGGGCATCATTAAGTTGGTATATGCATATCGAGCGAAATCGAATCAATTTGTAGAAAGACATGACTAATGTCTGCTTGAAACAATATAGGTACAACATTGACATGACCTAAAACATAATAAAATTGCAAAATTCATTGAAAAATGACAATGAAACATTCAAAGAAAATGCACAACGCTGTTGAGAAGTGGAATCGCAAGTAGATCCTCCTTTATCTGAAAGAGAAATGACTGGTATATTTATGTATACTCTCCAGTCACCTTTTTATGATAGAATGATTAAGAGTATACCATCAAACTTTTCTGACATGGTCATGATAAGAGAAAGAGCATAAAGTGAGATGAGGAATGGTAAGATCGTATGTGGAGTGAGTGGTGTGAAGAAACCGCAGATGGGAAATTTCCAGCCACCGATACCCCAAATTCTCTACACTCCCTATCATATATGGATGCGACTTCACAAACTCCATACCCTCAATATCACCAAGGCTAGCTTATTATAAACCATTTCTTGTCCAAACCCTTCCTGTCATATTTTCCCAACAAAACCAATGAAATCAAAATTCAAGCCCGAACCAATACAAACCACCAACCAATCGAGAAAATAAGCTAGCCCATTTTGACCCGATTCCTATGACATACAACCAATTGTTGTCTCACCTACTCCATAATTCAATGGTCGTCCTAAGACCAATGAAACCTCTAGAGCAACTATTCCCAAAACGGTACAACCCAAATTCCAAATGTAAATACCATGCAGGAGCTAAAGGGCATTCCGTCAAAGATTGTCAAGTCCTAAAATCTAAAGTGCAAGAACTGATTAATGCAAAATGGCTTACGTTCAATGAAGACAGTCCCGATGTGGGGGAGTAATCCCTTTTTGGGCCACAAAAATTCCTTTGTCAATGTCATCGAATATAAGGTAGACCAATGTGCAATTAAGAATATAGACCATGTGAAAACCCCTGCGAAAGTGATTTTTGGGGGAGCTATTCAAGTTAAACTTGATTGATATGAATAACAAGGAGATTAATATTAGTGGCATTCACCCTACTTGTTCACGCTCTATAAATTATTTTGAAAAGCTCGAGGAATTCCTTCAAGAATTAATGGACATGAATTTCATACAGGTAAGTTGTGCAAAAGATAATCATGTGTTGATCATAGAGTTGTGCTTTGAAAGTAATAGATTTTTCTCAAGACCATTGGAAATTCTCTATAGAAAAGATGATCTAAAGATAACTCCAAGTGGGCCAAATCTAATAATTGTCCAAGCCACAACAACTTTTCCTTATGAAAGTGCCTAGGTGGTACCATGGAAGTATGAAGTCACATCCCATTTGCTCAATCATCAATCAAGTGATAACTCTTGCCTAAAGAAATTGATGTCACCAATATTTCAGGGATTGATATGATGACTCGAAGTGGTCGAGTCTACGTTCCTAAACAACCTAGAAAAAGGGATGGTCATGGAGAAAATGGAAAATAAGCTCTAAATCGTGCTAGAAAAGAACTGGAGACTTGCAAAAACACGATGTTTAAAGAAGAAGTTAATGAATTTTTGAAGTTTATCAAGTAAAGTGAATATAAGGTGGTGAAGCAGCTAAATCAATCCCCTTCTAAGATATATGTTACTTCCTTGTTAGTGAACTATAAAGCAAATAGAAGGGCACTGATGAAAGTTTTAAACAAGGCTCATGTTACTCATGACATCAATGTCAACTAGTTTAATGGAGTTCTTGGTAACATCACCGCTAGTAGTTGTTTGAGTTTTAACAATGGAGAATTACTAGTTGAGGAGACATAGCATAATAAAGCACTACACATCTCTGTGAAGTATCATGATCATATTTTTGCACGGGTGCTAGTTGATAATGATTAGTCATTGAATGTCATACTGAAATCAACACTCTCAAAACTATTTGTTGATGAAGCTTATATGAATCTCAATGATATGATGGTGAAAACATTTGGTGGATCAAGGAGACAAGTTAACAGTGAGATTGAATTGTCGATTCAAATCAGACCCCATGCCTTTGGAATAACCTTCCAAGTAATGGATATTAAGTCAATGTACAATTTCCTTTTAGGGATACAGTGAAGTCATGTTGTTGGAGCAGTGACATCCATTTTCCATAAAAGCTAAAGTTTATAATGAACAATAAGCTGATAATAATATATGGGAAAAACAGATATGATAGTGAGCCATTTATCTTATATGGGCTACACCGAAGACACAAAGACTTCATTTCAAGCATTAGAAATTGCAAATGTTGTCTTCATGGGTGAAAGGTCTCGCTTAAAGGAACCATAAATGTCTATCGCATCATTGAAGTCTACCAAATCAATGTTGGAAGGATGTGTTTTTGTTAAATTGGAGAAATTGTTAGAACTACCATAAAAGAATGATAAATACGATTGGAATATGTACCTACCAATATTGATAAGGAAAAGGTTGTGAAAGAAAAAAAAAAGCATGATGGCTCGTCTTGAAAACCGGGCATCAAATTCATAGAAGATTCTTATTTGTGACATTCACCAAACCTTTCAAAGCACCATAATAATATATGCTAACTAGGTGGTTGTTGTGGAAAAATATCACGTTGATGATGATACCCTTAAACTAGTGTACTCTTGTCCTCCAAACATCAATCTCAACAATTGGAGGATCATCAAGTTTCCCGTATTTTTTTAATTCATGTTCAAAGTAATTATGTATTTTAACTCATTTTGCTCTACCCAAGACTATAAAGATAACTAATTAGAGCACATGTATTTCATTTCCGTACTTATTATCAATAAATGCATTTTTAAATTCTCTAGTCGTTTCTTGTTTCTTTTTTTTTTTTCTTCTTGAAATGGCCATCTTTCTTCATATTTTCTTTTTTCCTTTTTCTTTTTAATTTAAATAATGCAAAGTGGAAAATGAATTTGTTGTAAAAAGTAGTGCTAGAACCCCTTCTTATAATTTTGAATGCTCAACTAATCACATTGATAAGGATTGTGAAGACGATTTTGAGCCTCTCAAAACTATAAAGGCTAATGGAACAAGCTAAAATAATATATCCCTGTCAAGAACCTATTAAGGTGATCAATTTGGGGATTGAATATGATAAGAAATAAATTAAAGTTGGTATGTCTATAAAAGAAAATGAACGAGAAAATTTGATTAAACTTTTATTTGATTATGTGGACATCTTTGCATAGTCATATCAGGATATGCTTGAGCTAGATACTAACATAGTTGAACACAAGCTATCGCTTAAGTCTGAATGTGCTCCAACTAAACAAAAACTGAGGTGGATGAGGCTTGATATGTCACTTAAAATTAGAGAAGAGCTCAAGAAGCAATTTGATGTTGGTTTCTTAGCAGTGGCAAACTATCTTCAATGGATTGTTAATATTGTCCTAATTCCAAACTAGGATGGAAAAGTTCGAATATGCGCTGATTATCGGGATTTAAATAAAGCTAGCCCTAAAGATGATTTCTTTTGCCTCATATTGATGTCTTAGTGGATATAAATGATCAATATTCTCCTTTCTCCTTCATGGATGGTTTCTGAAGGTACAATCAAATCAAGATGGCTCCTGATGATATGGAGAAAACTACATTCATCACAAAATGGAGAACTTTCTACTATAAAGTGATGTCATTTGAATTGAAGAATGCTAAGGAAACTTATCAATGAGCAATGTCAACTTTGTTTCATGACAGAGTGCATAAGGAAATAGAGATTTGTGTGGAAGATGTGATTACAAAGTCTAGGACAGAAGAATACCATGTTGTTAACCTTCAAAAATTGTTTGTCCGACTAAGGAAGTTCAGACTCCATTTAAACCCTGATAAATGCACTTTTGGTGCATGTTGAATCTGGTAAAAAAGAGCATGCTATTTATTATTTGAGAAAAAATTCACCAGTTGTGAAACAAGGTTTTCACTGTTTGAACGAACATGTTGCGCATTAACATGAGTTGCTCATTGGTTGAAGCATATACAAGTTATGTCATACAACTTGATTGGTGTCTAAAATGGACTCAATTAAGTACATAATAGAGATACATGTTCTTATTGGAAGGATTTCCCATTGGGAGATGTTATTATCGGAATACGACTTGGTGTATGTTACACATATGACTATCAAAGGAAGCGCACTAGTAGAGTATTTGACCCAAAAACATGTAAAAGATTATCAGTCAATACAATGTGAACTCCCTAATGAAGGCATAATGACTTTATTTGAAAAGACTTAATCATTTGATAAATAAAGATACGTTGGTGTTTGATGGTGTTTCTAATGCATTAGGGCATGAAATTGGAGCCATTTTGATTTCCTCGGAGAACTAGTTCACTCCATTTACGACTAGATTGTGTTTTGATTGTACAAAAACTATTGCAAAATATGAGGCATGTGTCATGGGCATTAAAGCAACCATCGAATCAAAGGTAAAAGTTCTTGAGTTATATGGAGACTCATCGTTGGTCATCCATCAGACAAAAAGAGAATTGACAGAACACTTTGAGAAACTCAAGATTCCATATTGATTTTGTATCATATGCATATCAAAGAATTGACAGAACACTTTGAGAAAATCATTTTTCAGCATGTTCCTCGAGAAGGAAACCATTTGGCCAATGTCCTGGCCACATTATCATCAATTTTCAAAATAAGCACCAATCAAGATGTGCTAATCATAAAAATTCAACAAAAGAATAAGCCAACATATTGCTTATCAATAGAAGAAGAGCATGACAACAAGCCATGATTTTAAGATATCAAATCCTATGTTAAGGATAAGAAATATCCATTAGGTGTTTTAGAGAACGCCAAGAGGGTTTTAAGGAGGTTGTCAATAAACTTCTTCTTAAATGGTGATGTGTTTTATAAGATAAATCATGAAATTGTTCTCCTCATATGTGTTGATAAAACGGAAGCAGAGAAAATCATTCAAGAGGTTCACGAAGGTTCTTTTGGAACTCATGGAAATGGACACGCAGTCGCCAGAAAAATCTTTAGGGTTGGCTACTATTGGTTGATCATGGAGTCTGATTACTTTAGTTACATAAAGAAATGTCATAAATGTCAAAACTAAACTGATAAAGTACATGTACCGCAAACCTATTTGAATGTCTTAACATCACCATGGTCATTTTCAATGTGGGGGATGAATGTTGTTGGACTAATTGGACTTTAGGCTTCAAATGAGCATTAATTCATCTTTGTAGATATTGATTATTTCAAATTGGATCAGACAAAATATCGATGGAGATTGTTATAAGAAAAAACAACATTGTCGACTAAGTCATGATATAAAGAAAGTAGTTATTTATATTATAAATAAATATGAATTTGTTATTATTTTTATAAATGTAAAAAAATTCTTTTGGACTATTCAACTATGAATTTTGGAGTAAAAATAAATAATGAATTTATTGCATTATTTTATTGATTATTGAAATGGCTAATTTTGATTAGATGTTTACATTTTGATGATTAATTTTGAAAAGATACCACATCAGTATTTTTATGTGGGAATAGATGAAATACATTATATTAGCCCTTAACATGTATTAATAAATAAATAAATATATATATATTAACATTTTATAAATAAACATATAGATAGATAAATGCAATAATATTTAATAAATTATTTCAATTTAAATAACATATTAAAAGATCAATCTTAAAAATAACATGTTGAAAATAAAACATGTAATAATATATTTTAAATTCAAATTTAATTTTTTTCAGTTAATTTTTTTTAAAATAACATATATTTAAATTTGAATAGGAATCGAAATTGAGAAAATAACATTTATTAATTGACATTTATGATACTGAATTGAATTAAATAACATTTATTGAGTAATTAAATAATATAATTCATTGGTTTATAATGAGTATTGAATTTATTGATGCATGAGAGATTGCAAAAAATGTATAGAAACATAACATTTTTAGGATTTTGCCATTTGGTGAACGATTAATATTAAAACATTTTGTATATAAATTTTTAACTTCTCTTTTGTTATAATCTTCACTATCTCTCATAATAGTATAAATTCCTATAAAGCTAAAAAATATTTTCAGTAAAATTCAAACAAAACAGAGGATGTTGATTCAAAATCTAATAAAGTTGTGTCTATAATTTTGAATTAATTGTTGGAGAATGTTTTCACACACACACACACATATATATATATATATATATATCTGAATAATAAATTTTTCTCAGTCTCTATAAAATTTATAAATTTAGTTTTAGTTTCCATTAAAAGACTTTCAACAATTTTTTTTATTAATACTTGGAGCTTGTGGCTCATACAAACAATCAAAAAATCATATACTTGATTGTTATAAAAAAATAATAAAAAAACTAAACATATACCAAAGATAATAAAAAATCTTAGAACTAACACTGCATAATACAATTTACTTTTAGTAACATTTTTTCACACTAAGCACAACCAATAATTATTGATATCTTTCTGTCTAAAAACCAACTCCATAACTCCAGAAGAAACATCTTTGCAAACACATTGATTAAATTCATGCACTCCTTGTACATTATTGCTACCTACAGAGAGAAAGGGAACATCACAAGAAGTAATTAAAAAACAAATTTATTCCTAGCTGTATAAAATCACACACGATTTAATAAAAACACATGGAGATCTTCAAAAATACAAAAGAAGTTGAACCTTTTATGACTACTTCACGTATCTTTAAACGAGAAATCATACATATGAAAAAAATAAATAAGAAAATAAAAAAACATCGTAAATTAAAAAAGAAAAACTTTAGAAAATAGGTGGATGATATACAAATATTACTAAGAACTAGTAAACAATAACAACAACAAACATTGAATTAATATATGTAAAAAAGAATGAGTAAAATGTGAATGAGAATCATAAATGCAAAGAAAAAGAATGAATTATTATAAATAGTAAACAACTATAATCATTAATGGGCCTAATTTTTTTAATGTGGTTCACTTAGAAAATTGTTATTGTTATTGCTAACTAATTTCTTACCATATTTAAGTTATAATTAGTGTATTTAATTCAAAAATTGAATATAATTCATTTGATTAATTATTATTAAAAAAATTCATACATTTTTTTATTTATAATTTTTGTAAATGCGTAGAGAAATATGAAAGGAAAAAAAATAATTCAAAATAACAAAATTTAATATAACAATTTAACGTAATAATAAAGTAAAATTAATGGCATTTAATGAAAAACATTTTCATATCAATGGAGATATGTTGTAAAAGAATGTCTACAAATCAATTTGACAGAGAATATGCTTGAATATGTTATTTTTCATTTGAAATTTGATTTAATTATTATTTACAAAATTCATTACATTAAATAATTAAAGTTTTGTTAGATGTGAATGAAAAATATTAGAAAGACATTACATATTTTTTTTGTCTAAAACTTGCCACGTGTACTATTTTCTTTGGTGTAAAATAATTGTTTATATTGTAGATGTAGATTATGAATGAATGAGTTTATAAAGCACAAACAAATTTTCCCAAATAACAATTTTTTATAGATTAAACTCAATTTTTAAATTTGATATATTATTTCTAAAATCATATTTCAATTTTCTAATAGTTGGCCTCTTCATAAATTAAATTTAAATCACCACTGTTAGTGGTTAATATATAATGACCACAATTTCTTAATTTGTTTTTTATTTTTTTATTTTTAAGATAATAGAATGCCTATTTTAAAGTAAATAAGAGTTAAGACTTATTTAATATCTATAAAATGATTTATACGAGTCAATGATACTGGTGAGTACCATTTCTCGGTTTTACTGAACCAATTAGCAGCAATAAGCAAATGACCAATATATAGTTGCAACTAAATGTATGTATACCAAACTTCACTTCCTTTCTATAAAACTAATAAAATAAAATTTGGAAAACAATTGGCTCTCCCTTTTCTAACCAAGTTGCCCTCCTTTCTCTCTCTCTACATTTCTTCTTTTTCTTCACATAAAAACAGTTATTTGAAATATATTTTTTATTCAAAATCACTTCTCTCTCCATTGTTTATATCTCTTTTTATATAAATAGGTAATTTTCATCTTATAGATTTATTTTATATTTTTTTTTTATTTCACTATTATAGCGTGATATTGTTTTATTCATCATCTTAGTGTGATATTATTTGATGTATCTCATCTTATTATAGTGTTTCTCTAGTTCAAATTGATATATTTACTTTGTTTATATCTATTACATATTTAAACAATGAATTTTATAACGTTATAGATTTGAAGAAATAATTATTTCAGACACTTTTATTTTGTCACTTTTGTAGACATTTGTAACATCCCGCTTTGTCGGGACATTAACTAACAGAAATTTTAAACGTAAAATTACAAATTCTTTTTTATTTATTTATAACTATTTTAAATACTCATCTATCTTAAAATCAATTAATAATATTTTTTAGTTTTATTTTCAAAATACAGAATCAAAATATTTACAATCACTAAAAGTAAATTTAATACGTTAAACAAAAGAAACTCCTAGAGTCAAAACTTTCGACGTTTGACTACCCAAACATAAATCCTAGTTGGTCACAAACTTTAGACTTGTGGAAAACTCACCAAACAAGTCTAACACCAATACAGAAGTATCTCGGAGCCTCCAACTGCATGCTTTTGTACTTTATCGCATTACTCCTATTAAGTTGATCGTGATATTATTCGCTCAAATAACACGTGACGTCCTGTCAAATGTAAGGGTCATCTCCAAATAACAAACACAGAGCATATATGCATGCATATATAGTTGTTATAGCAAAATATAAATAAATCATTTACTTCATTTAACAGTTAAAATCACAACTCACCAAAGATACATTAACAATGAAAATATAACAGTACAATGTTTGCGTAATTAATAACATTAATTCACCCAAATGACCAACAACAGGTACAGTGACAATACAAATATAACATTATGATATATACATAATTAATAACATTTATTCATGCATCCAACTACCGAAAAGTACAATAACAACAAGATATAGAAGTACTATATCACATGTTTAACAACGTTAATTCACCAAAAACCAGGAGATACACTATCACATTTTTTAATAACGTTAATTCACCCAAAACCAGGAGATACACTATCACATTTTTTAATAACGTTAATTCACCCAAAACCAGGAGATGTATTAGTTATTTTTATAAAACACTAGTCACACTTTAATTAATGCATATCCAACAGAACTTATTACTTAATCTATATGCCAACGTAATGATTCTGGAATATCATCTCCCCCACAAGGGCTTTCGTGGGTCCTTCCAAGCAACACCACTAACTCGAGCATTGTGGGTCCTTCCAAGCAACACCACTAACTCAACATCCCCGCAAGGATCTGTGGGCTCCAACCAATTATGGACGCACCACCACACGACTATGAATGAATGCATGAATGTGGACACTTTAATAAAATATAATGCGATACTAACTTATTAACGACATATCACATAACATTTATTCTTCACACTTTGAATATGTTCAACACAACCATTATAACACCATATCAAATAACATTTATTTTCCACACTTTGAATATGTTCAACACAACCATTATAACAACATATCACATAACATTTATTCTTCGCACTTTGAACATGCTCAACACAACAATTATAACAACATATCACATAACGTTCATTTTCTACAATTTAGAAATGTCAAACACAACCATTATTAATATTCATTTTGAAGATAACACACAAATATAACCAATACACAACATCATTGTGCATTTATATCACATATAATTCAAGTAGGAAATCGCATGGAGTGATGCCCTTACCGTTACTAAATTTGTATTTAGAATTATGCTTCACAAACTCTTGTCTCACTCATTTCACACCTGCTTCTGTGCGAGCACGATTTCTCCCTCTCTGAACGTCGTTTTGCCGATCCAACCGTTGAAAACATGGATCTGAATGTTGCGAACCTTCTGTCCCAAAATCAGCCCGATCCAACGGTTAACGAATGCGCAATTGATGTTTTTTGATACTGATTTAACAAATTCGGGAATAGAACTACTCCTCTCTTTTCTCTTTTGGTGGTTGTCTTTTCTATCAAAATGGTCTCCTTCTCCTTCTCAACTAAACTGTTTTTCTATATCGCAAAATGTTTTTGAATGGAAGACATCGTTTTGTTTTATTCATTTTTATGGGTAACTGGTATTAAGTGAGGAAAATGGAGAAGTAAGTGAGGAACTTATATTAAATTAAATGGGGAAAGTGTGGGTGATATTAAATGGGAAAAGTGGGAAACCTCGTATTAAGTGGGGAACGTGTATTAAGGTGTATTAAGTGGGGACGTGGTATTTCAACTAACGGTTGACATTTGATGCTATTATTATTATTATTATTATTATTATTATTATTATTATTATTATTATTATTATTATTATTATTATTATTATTATTATTATTATTATTATTATTATTATTATCAAAAATTAAAATAATATCATCAACAATTATTTCTACAAGTAAAAATTGAAAAATAAAAATAAAATAAAATAACTGGATGTTACAACATTATTTTATCATTTGATTCTATTAATTTAGATTACGTGAGTTTATTCGTAATTTTACCTTTTAAATTTTTAGCATCTAATTGTATTAGTCACAATTATGGTATTTGATTTGAATGAATTGGTAAAACAGGAAAGACCAACATGATAATAATAATGGAATTAATAGTTAATTTTCCAGTGTTAGTTAATATCAATAATTGATTGAGAGATCTCACTACGTGATTGTAGCTTTCACTAGTCAATAATAATACAATCAATAATTCATGTTAATTATAGTATAAATCTGTTTACACGGGACATGCCTATTAATTAAACTCTAATTCATTTCTTTTTAAGAAACTGTGTTTAACTTCTAAAATAAATAAAATAATAAATCTTAACTAGCTTAAAATATCTTAAAAAATCTTATCTAAAATCAAAATCGATTATTTAATCTTAACTAGACTTACCACCAATTTTGTAACTGATTTATATATAAAAAAATTGTTTATAAATCATAATCTATATAATAACATATAAATTTGAATTTTAAAAATACTCAACCATTCATATCCCTAGTTAGAATATTAAAAATTGTGTAAGGGTATTTTTATTTGAAAACCACCCCATCATTTTCTCTCTCCACTATATAAAATTATCTTTTTAGAATTCTAAAAATAGCTTTTCATTTTTAGCTATTTTTTTTTTACATATTTTATTTTAGATTTTACTTTTATTTTAGTTGTAACTTCAGTTGGAAATTACTCCAACTTGGGTAAAGTTTGACTTGATAAAAATTGGTTCAACTTAAAAATCGATTCGAGACAGTGACAACTCTTTTTCAATTCGAACTTGGCTCAAGTCAAGTCCATAAGCGACTTAATTCAACTCGATAACTCAAATCAACTTAATCAAAAGACAAAAAAATTAAATGAACAAATGTATTACTTCAACTCGAAGTTAAAATATTAATAAAAATTAACTAAAATCTATATAAAAAAAAACTAGTTTAAATTAAAAACCGGTTATTTAACCTTAACTAGAATTTCCATCGATTTTTAACCGATTTTAAACAAAAAAATAGATTCGATTATAAATCATAATCCATATAATGACTTCTAAATGGATATTGTTTAGATTTTAAAAATATTCAACTATGCATAACACTAATTAGAATATTAAAATTTATGTGAGGATTTAATTGTTTGAAATCTATCCCCGCCATTTTCTCTCTCCACTATATAATTTTATTTTGATTTTAAATCTACTAAAAATAAATTTTCATTTTTAGCTATTTTTAAGATATTTTGTTTTAGATTTAGTTTTTTTTTTTTTTAAAGTTGTAGCTTGAGTTTGGGAAAGAGCCGAACTTGGGTTCAGATCAATTTGATAAAAATTGGTTCAACTTGAAACGTTTAGGTCATTTTCCTCCTACCTAGACTTATTATAGAGTCGAACTTGGGTTCAGATCAATTTGATAAAAATTGGTTCAACTTGAAACGTTTAGGTCATTTTCCTCCTACCTAGACTTATTATAATCTGTTTTGGTTGTTTAACTATCTTGTGCATCCAATAAGTGCATTTTTATCATTGGATTAACATTTAGGTCATTTTTATCCTCCTTAGGCTTATTATAATCCATTTAGGTTTTTAACCAATTTTTTGCATCCAATAAGTGCGTTTGTGTCATTGGATTAACATTTAGGTAATTTTCGTCATCCTTCGACTTATTCTAATCCATTTAGGGTTTTTAACCAATCTTGTGCATCCAATAAGTGGGTTTATGTCATTGGACTAACATTTAGGTCATTTGTGTTCTCCCTAGACTTATCCTAATCCATTTAGGGTTTTTAACCAATCTTGTGCATACAATAAGTGCGTTTGTATCATTAGATTAACATTTATGTCATTGTCGTCCTACCTAGGCTTATTCTAATCCATTTTGTTTATTTAACCATCTTATGCATCCAATAAGTGCGTTTTTGTCATTGGATTTACATTTAGGTCATTTTCGTCATCCTTCGACTTATTCTAATCCATTTAGGGGTTTTAACCAATCATGTGCATCCAATAAGTGAGTTTGTGTCATTAGGTTAACATTTAGATCATTTTCATCCTCCCTAGGCTTATTATAATCCATTTAGGGGTTTTAACCAATCTTGTGCATCCAATAAACGTGTTTGTGTCATTTGATTAAGATTTTTGTCATTTTTGTCCTCCATCGAATTATTCTAATTTATTTAGGGATTTAAACTAATCTTGTGCATCTAATAAGTGTGTTTGTGTCATTTGAGTAACATTTTGGTCATTTTCGTCCTTGTTCGGCTTATTATAATCCATTTAGGGTTTTTAACCAATCGTGTGTATCTAATAAGTGCTTTTGTGTCTTTGAATTAACATTTTGGTCATTTTCATCCTCCGTTGACTTATTCTAATCCATTTAGGAATTTTAAACAATCTTGTGCATCCAATAAGTGCGCTTGTGTCATTTGATTAACATTTAGGTCATTTTTGTCCCCTTCAACTTATCTAATCCATTTAGGGTTTTTAACCAATCATGTGCATCCAATAAGTGTGTTTGTGTCATTTGATTATAATTTAGGTCATTTGCTTCCGCCTTTGACTTATTCTAATCCATTTAGGGTTTTTAACTAATCTTTTGCATCCAATTAGTGCAGTTGCGTCATTGGAGTAACATTTAAGTCATTTTCGTCATCCTTCGACTTATTCTAATCCATTTAGGGGTTTTAACCAGTCTTGTGTATCCAATAAGTGCATTTGTGTCATTGGATTAACTTTTAGGTCATTTTCATCCTCCCTAAGTTTATTCTGATCCATTTAAGGTTTTTTGACCAATCTTGTGCATCCAATAAGTGCATTTGTGTCATTTGATTAACAATTAGATCATTTTCATCCTTCTTCAACTTATTCTAATCCATTTAGGGTTTTTAACCAATCTTGTGCATCCAATAAGTACGTTTATGTAATTGGATTAACATTTAGGTCATTTTTTGTCCTATTTATTCTATTGCATTTAGGGTTTTCAACCATTCTTATATATCCAATAAGTGCATTTATATCATTGGATAAACATTTAGATCATTTTCGTTCACCCTAAACTTATGCAAATCAATTTAAGGTTTTTAATCAATCTTGTGCAACCAATAAGTGCCTTTGTGTCATTGGATTAACATTTAGGTCATTTTCGTCCTCGTTCGATTTATTCTAGTCCATTTTGGGTTTTTAACCAATCTTGTGCATCCAAAAAGTGGATTTCTTTCATTGGACTAACATTTAGGCCATTTGTGTCGTCCAAAGGCTTATTCTAATCAATTTAGAGATTTTAACAAATCTTGTGCATCCAATAAGTGCGTTTGTGTAATTGAATTAACATTTAGGTCATTTTCGTCCTCCCTTGGCCTATTATAACCAATTTAAGGTTTTTAACCAATGTTGTGCTTCCAATAAGTGCGTTTGTGGCATTTGATTAACATTTAGGTCATTTTCGTCCTCCTTCGACTTATTCTAATCTATTTAGGGTTTTTAACCAATCTTGTGCATCAAATAAGCGTGTTTGTATCATTAGATTTATCGTCAGGTCATTTTTTTCATCCTTCAACTTATTCTAATCCATTTAGGAATTTTTACCAATCTTGTGCATCAAATAAGCATGTTTGTGTTATTAGATTAATATTTAGGTCATTCTTGTGCATCCAATAAGTGTGTTTGTGTCATTTGATTAACATTTATGTCATTTTTCGTCATCCTTCGACTTATTCTAATCCACTTAGGATTTTTAACCAATCTTGTGCATCCAATACTTGCGTTTGTTTAACTGAATTAACATTTAGGTCATTTTTCGTCCTCCTTAGGCTTATTATAATCCATTTAGGTTTTTTAACCAATCTTGTGCATGGAAAATTTGAGAATTTAGGAGAAAAAAAAGGGTATGAAAATAGAATAGGAAGATGTGAAGACTACCTTTTAATTTTTTTTTCTAATTGTTATGACACAAAAAATTGCCTACAATTCTTTTTGTAGATAATTAAAATAAATTTTTAATATAGGTTTAAGAGATATGGAGGCTATATAGCAAAGGAAGACATTTTTTTTCCTCTCTTAATTGTAAAAAAAAAAAAAGATATGACCCATAGTTAAATTTGTAATCTTCCCTTCAAAAATGAATGAAAGGTCTTATGAATGAGAGAATGTACATTATTTACTCTCTTAATTTGTTGAGACAAAGACATAAAGTCTACATTATGTCAAGACAAGACTATGAATTATCATAAAATCTTGTCATGAAGGAGATTAAAATGAATGAGGTAAGCCACTTTTTTTTTATACTAAAGATGGATGGACCAAAAATATTTCTGAGCAAGAGCACTCATAAATGAAAGTCGGGTCTCATAAACTCTACTATCTCCTATAATGATTACTTATTTGGGCCAAAATAAAATTAACAAACAATATAACTTCTATAAATTCTAATTTAATTAAATATCTAAACTAATAATCTTATCTACTAAAATAAATCAAGTAACACAAAAAATATTACTACAGGTCACGCATAAAAAAATAAAACTTTAAAATCTAATAAATCGATATGATGATTATCGAAACTAATCAAATAATTAAAATACACAATAGTACATTTAAGAAATAAAGCATGGTATAAATCGTCCTCATGTACAATTCAACAACAACACGGTAGCTACACCCAATGCTTTCAAATTGAAGGATTTAACGCACAACTCACCAACTAAATTCCATGTCCATTGAACACCTATGAGTCAACATGATTGTATTCAAGTCTTAACGACCTACTAACTTAGTACAATCAAGTTGTTGAATAATGCAACAACTATTGGGCATCATTACAAAAAAAAGGTGTTAACAACGTTTTTCTGAATAACTCTCACAAGAGTGTGTTTACATCACAACACTTAGAAAAATAATAGGGTTAAGAACACAAGTGTAGAGACGAAAATATTGTGCTTTTTGTAGTATATTTTGTTGTTGCTTTTCAATTAAGATTGCATGTCCTTTTTCTAGAGAAAGCTTAAGGTTATTATGGTTTCTGACAATTGTCGTGATTGCAAGAAATCAACATGTATCATAAAAGTGTTGTATGAAATATTTAGAGATTGATTCACCATTAAATCTTATCCAAATATGTACTCATAATTTATTCACCATATCTTGATATGGAGACAGAAAAAGTACAAGTTGTCATGATTAGAGTATGTCACCCAGTTCTTCAAACAGATAAAAAGTTCAAGATGTTGAGCAGAACATAATAAAATCTGACTTCTTTAGAGTGTTGATTTATTATCAGAGTATTGTCTTTCTATCATAATATTGACTTGTATTAGAGTAGTGACTTTCTATCAGATTATTGACTATTTATCAGAGCCAAATGATCAAAATGCTTGTCACAATTATCAGACGCATAAATTATTAGAGCGTTGCTTGCAAAACAAAAATCACCAGTGGCATGATTGAGAGGATGCATCATAAAGTCATTTTAGATACATGATCAAGGAACTGCACAATTAAATAAAAATGTTAGTCTTGAAATTGTTCCCACAAAACAACTTTTCACAGTTCTTCAAACCAACTTGGTTCTAACATCAACATGCTTGTCGAAAAGTATGTAACGAAGTTCGAGTTTGTATTTAAGTATTTCGAGTTTTATCAACTTTCGCCAAGGGAAGAATCAACGTGTCATAAGTTTTTAGATGGGGTGATGTATTATCTACATAAGGTAATTATATCAATTCACTTGGAGTGATTATGAGATCTGATTGATGCGTGTTATGGGATGAAGAAAATTGGGAAAGGAATAAGTTTGTTTGGAATTGAAGTAACCACACGAAAAGGAAAGTTTCAACTCAGACATGGTAAAGGAAAGAGAAATAGGTTTACCCGTCAGGAAGCAAGACCTTATGACCAAGTGGCGAGACTGACCACTGGAAGACCATTAGAATGCTTCCTTTTAATCGTTTCACATGTTTGTTATATTAGTGTTCAAAGAGACAATTTTCAAGAGAATATTTTCGAGGTTATGCATCAGAACTTCTGGAAGAGGGATGGATTGAACTAATCGAGTGTGGAATTGGAATAGGAAGTTTGAGGCAATCGGGTGTAGTAGCTAAGAAACCCCAAATGGTAAGAAAAGTGATTGTTGTAAGGGATTTTAGGCCTCTTAATTCCTACAAATAATCTAAGTTAGATATCTGGTGTCTAATAATCTTTTATGTGTATTCATTGACTCAAGCGCAAGCCATTATATTTTTTTGTTACTGTGTTGATCTCTTGACATTACATATGTCTGAATCACCTTATCGACTTGTAGTTTCTACACCTAACTACGAAACCGATGTTTCTTGTAATATGTATTTAAAGTGTCCAATCATCGTAGAGAATAGGAAATCACTAGAAAATCGAGTTGTTCTTCAACTTAGTGACCTTGATAACATTCTTAGCATGAATTGGCTTTTGACTAACCATGTGGTGTTAGACTGTACCGGGACAACCTTGATTTTTTAAGATTCGTTTGATCCCCCATCTATTATTAATATGGATGCAAATACGAAAAAACGTGTAAAAACCTTTTTAGATTTGGATGCAAATACCATGTTTTGATGTTTTCATGATACCAAACAAATAATTATTTTCCATTAACTTGTTACTTTAAGTGTTCTTGATATAAAGTGATCTGTTGTTGATGACTATTCGTCATATACATATTTTTCATTGTTTTTAGTCTTACTTATCTTTAATCATCAATTAGTTTAAGGAGTTAATGAAATGTTTATGTTTTTATCTCCTTGATTAAGTATAGATTTTTCATACTTTTACGTTGTTTCTTGTTTTAGTGCAATTCTGAATTTTGGTGAAAAAATCAACATGACTAATGCAAAGTATTTCAGTCATATCTGGAGTTGTAGGTGTCCAATTGAAGTCTAAACAAGTGCAAATGAATGCTAAGATCCATAGATACAACTTTCATGAAGACATTAGAGGCGAAAAATATAGTATACGTCAGACATAAGAGGCGACAAATATAGTTTACGTCAAATATAAGAGGCGACAAATATAGTATAAGTCAGACATAAGAGGTTTTGCGCCTGAAACACCAAACTCGTGCCCTAGGCGCATTTTGTTATTCCTGACACTATTCAATTGCACCTAAAGCACAATTTCTGCGCCTGAAGCTCAAGTTCCGCGCCTGAAGCGCATTTTCTGCGCCTAGACTGCGTGGCACGCGACTAAATGCATAAAAATGCATTTTTTTCACTTTATAGAGATCTTTTTAACTATTGGGAAGTTTGAACACTTGTGCCCTAGCAGAGAAACAAAGAGACAAGGATTCATTACACCATTGGAGCAGTTTTATCAAGAATCATTCATGAATATTTCTTGTAATTCTTCTCTAATCTCTATCTTTTTTATCTCTGTCATAAGTAACTAAACCCTATTTGTTACAAATGAGTGAACCAAGATGAAACTCCTATGTTTCTAATTTAATTTCTAGTTATATGAATGAGTTTATTGAATTATTTTTCTCATCTCTGTGCTTAATGCTTTTTATTGCTTGATCAACATTAAAATGTTCTATGATTCATATTTTGAAACGGATGTGGACTTTACGAATGCTTGAGATGAGAAATTCATGATATTATAGTCTAGGGATAGATGCAGGTCATGAAACCAATTAAATTTGTTGCAAAGGCAACATTTTAAAAAGAGAATTATTGTATCTTAAAGCTTAATTCTAATCTTGAATCCGCTAAGGAATTTGGGGTTACTTTGCAATTAAAGGTTATGTCACTAAGATATTAGGGCAAGAATAATAAAGACAATTCGGTAATAATTCAGTAAATAAATTTAGTAACTAGGATCAAATTAGGAACTAATGTTGGATTCAAAGTGAAACTCATCTGTGATATTTTTTTTATTATAAAGGATCCATTTTATTACCGTTGTTAGTTTTAAATATTATTTCAATCAATTCAGAAACTTTATGTTCAATTTTAGTAATTAAATATAATTTAATAGTAAAACGCAATCCTTGAGTTCGATACTCGGTACTAATGTCTTAATTATTACTTACAACGATTCAATACACTTGCTGAAATGCTATCAAGTTTTTCGTTCCGTTGTCTGGGATTGTCATATCACTATTAAGTTATACTTTATTTACTCAATTGGATCTATTAAAAAAAAATTATTATTACAAATGTTCTCTATCTCTTCTAAAAAAAATTTAAAAATTGTTACTTTCAACACTTTCTTTTCTCTCTTGATGAATGTGGATTGTCTGAGTTAGAAGTAGTGTTAGTGTTGTAGATTCTTCAACTATTACTATGGGTTGTTCACTTGTGAGTGAAAAAAAATTGAGTTAAAAGAAAATGAATTTGTTGACACTTGGCGATGAATGTTGGACGAGGATGGGAGAAGTTGATCACATTTTTCATCCAAGCAAGCAAATCACTAGTTGTGAAATTCTTCTCCAATGCCTCTGATCTGAATTATGCTGAACCCCCTCCACATGATCAATTTGTTAGTTATGTGAGGGGAAAAATGTTGCCCTTTACACCTCAAGCCATCAATGAAATATTTTTTTCTTTCCGAACTATGACGATTGCCAATTTCAAACAATGAAAAACAAAACTGTAAAAAAAGACACTCGAGAGATTTTGCGCACTTTGTTTAGACTAGACACAGATTGGATAAGAAATAGAACCATAAAAGGTGAAAAAAATTAATATGGGTGTGCTAATAGCTAATGATCTATGGGGGACAAGAATTCTTAATCCTCCGGCGAGCTACTTCAATCATGCTTCCTTAATAAGAAAACTTTGTGAGAAGGTTTGAGTGTCACCTAAAAAAGTGAAGAAATGGTAAAATCTGCTATCCCCATCTCTGCTAAATGGATAGAAAAACACTCTATGATTCCAGCAAAATATCCTAGTGTTCCACAAGCAACGATGCCGACGGAGGAAAATTATGATCCTCTAGGGCAACATGACCATCCTCAAAATCCGTCACAACTCTCCATTTAGGAAATATTTGGACGGTTGGAAACTATGATAAAACAATTGATGATCGATCAATGAGATGGACATGCCATAATACAACTGGGAATGAAAAATCTCTATCGAGCCTTCGCCTCATCTCAACAGACACTAGGAGTCATGTTTTATTCTAATTTGTTCTCACCTCACCAGTATACTAGCGACTTTAGTTGTACATGAATGGAGGACCCAAGCAATGCCCCTTGAATTACCCGATTGAGAGAAGCTTCCTTTCCTTTTCTTTGTTTATGTTTTCTTTATTTTAGTTGTCAGGTTTTATGATTTTGTCTTTTCACTACATGTGTACTATGATGAAGAAGTTGTAATAACTTGCAGTTGGTCTTAAGTTTTCTGTTTGAAATTTTGAAATCTAAATTCCATAGTTTGGCTCATATTATTGCTCAATTCGACAAGTCTTACAAATACATACATTGTTGATTACTAAATGGTTATAGAAGGCTAACTTGCTATCAAAATTTAAAAACAAAATGTTAACTTTTCAGTAACATGCTTGGCATAGTTTTGACAATTCATGCTCTTTCTTATTATCCTAGATGTGAGCTTTTGGGCCCAAACAATTTAATTCTTTGTTGTGTGATTATCCAGACACTGAGGCAATTTTGTTTAGTAGTTTGACCATTTCTAATTGCCCTATGCAAATTTTATCATTTGCTAGCCCTTTTGAGCCTTGCCCTTTTCTTTCGGTTACTAGCCACATTACATGCCAAAAACCTCACTTTAATTACATCACATTATTGGACTTAGGTAGGAAATATTTTGTATTATCTTGGTAAATTTCTAAGTTTGGGGTTGCTCATGGGATAACAACCTTTTAAGTTCGGGGTGATGGTTCTCAAAATAAAAAAATTATTGAATTAAAAAAAAATTCAATTTGTGTACTTTGATAAATAACATCTTCTTGGTTCTTTTGTCAATGTTTGAGAATCTCCACAATGAAAATGTGAAAAAAGTAGGTGGTTGCATAATTTTAAAATGTGTACCTAACTCCAAATAATAAAGTCTACTATCCCAAAATATCATACCCTTACCTAAGCCCCATTATAATATGAAAGTCCTCCAAAAGTGTATGTGTTTGTTGCAATTGTGAATGCTAACTAGAATATTTTCAAGCCTATGGTAGTGCGATGCATGTTCTAGGATTTGAGTGATAAATTCATAACTCTTGCTAAACACTTCAGAGAATTTTTAGTGAGATTGTGTGAAGAGAGATGAGAACTTGATGAATGAATGCTAAAGTGTAAAAATTGTGTTGTCTATTTTTTTAAGCAACCATGGAGCATATGAAAGTTTTGTAGTAGTTGGAACTTTGAGAATTGAGTTTGAATTGATTTGAGAAATTTAGTTTAAATTTGATTTTAACTGTACCAAATCTGAATTTAATTGTTGCTTGGGGACAAGCAATGAATTAAGTTTAGGGTTGTGATGACTCTTCATCATATGCATATTTTTCATTATTTTTAGACTTAGTTATCTTTAATTATTAGTTAATTTAAGGATTTATTTGATATATTTTGTTGATTTTAGTTCTTGGATTTAATTAAATGTTTATGTTCTTATCTTCTTGATTAAGTTGAGATTTTTCCTATTTTTACGTTGTTTCTTTGTTTTAGTGCAGTGTTAAATTTTAGTGAGAAATCAACATGACCTATGCAGAATATTTCAGTCATATCTGGAGTTGTAGGTGTCCAATTGAAGTGCAAATAAAAACTAAGATCCATAGCTACAACTTTAATTGAGACATCAGAACCAGATTTGGATTCAAAATAGGAGACAAATACAATATACGTCAGATAGACGAGGGTTTTGCGTTTTTAGGTGCAAAACCCGTGCCTGGGGCACATTTTGACATTCCTGACACAGTTCAATTGCTCCTGAAGTGCAATTTCTGCGCCAAGGGTGCGTGACACACGGTTGAATGTATAAAAACACATTTATTTTCTCTTTTTAGGGATCTTTTTGACTATTGGAAAATTTGAAGGCTTGTGTCCTAGCAGAGAAACTCAGAGACGGGGATTTCTAACACTATTGGAGCAGTTTTATCAAGAATCATTCATGAATTTTTCTTAAAATTCTTCTGTAACATCTATCTTTTCTATCTCTTTCATGAGTAACTAAACTCTATTTGTTAGGGATAAGTGAAACAAGATGAAACCCTTATTTTTCTAATTTGATTTCTAGTTATATGAATGAGTTTATTGAATTATTTTTCTCATCTATGTGCTTAATGCTTTTTTATTGCTTGATCAACATTAAAATGTTATACAATTCGTATTTTGAAACGAAAGTGGACTTTACAAATGCTTGAGATGAGAAATTCATGATATTGTAGTTTAGGGATAGACGTAGTTCATGAAACCAATTAAAATTGTTGACAATGCAACAATTTAAAAAGACTATTCTTGTACCTTAAAGCTTAATTATAATCTTAAATCTACTAAGGAATGAGGGATTTCTTTGGAATTAAAGGTTTTGTCACTAAGATCAAAATTAGGAACAAAGGTTGGATTCGAAGTGAAACTCATCCATAATATTTTTCTTATTATAAAGGATCAATTTAGAAAAAAATTGTTCAATTTTAGTAATTAAATATAATTAAATAGTAAAATACAATCATTGAGTTCGACCTTCGGTACTACCGTTTAATTATTACTTGCAACGATTCAATATACTTGTTGAAACACTATCAGTTGTCGCTCAGGGGTGAAATTCATGTAATAAAAATGTAGCCTATAGCAACAATTTGAGTCTTCTGGCAAGGACTAATGACAATATTAACCAAATTCAAAATCAATAAAAAAAATAAAGAGGGGGATTTGAATTTTAAGTTCGTAACAGTTTGGGGAACGAGTTACAATCACAGATGTTGGAATGATTAATCCACTAGTTTACGAATTTCAAACCTATCATAGACTTTATCAACGAGTTCAATTTTTAATTGGGATTCTACTTTTGTTTCATTGACTGAATTAAACATCACAATAATCGATGTATTATAGTTAACGATCAAACGTCGAAAAACTACAATTAATTAATTTAGAAATCAAATTTTGTCAAACCAAATCATCATCATCTATTGAAATTCTAATTAAGCAATCATAAAATAATATAATCAAGAAAAGGAATAGAATCATCAATTTAAAATTAACATTATAAAAATAAGGCTAAATTACATTCGTGGTCCCTTAACTTAATTTCAGGTAACGTTTTAGTCCTTTATCTTTTTTTTTTTTCCGACTTGGTCCTTTATTTTAATTTTAAGTGACAATTTGATATTTTACGTTTTAAAATTTCAACAATGATATCCTTTTTTATACAAAAATTCAAAAAAAAAATTCAATCAAAACTCATAAAATTAATTATATTCTTCAATATAATACAAATTTCACCAAATTCTTAACGCAAATCTTCAAATAAACTCATATTTTCATACTTTATTTGATATTTTTAGGAATAAAGGACTAAATCGGGAAAAAAATGGATAAAGGACTAAAACGATACCTGAAATTAAGTTAAGGGACCACGAATGTAATTTAGCCTAAAAATAAACCTCAAGACCTTGATGAAATTTAAAAGAATAGATTAATCCTAGAATAGTAACTTAAGTATTTGTGAGTTAGTAATAATAATCCATGAGTTATTCATTAGTAGAAACACTAAATATTATTAACTAATAATCAATTAATTATAAGTTGCTAGTACTGATGTCATCTATAACTTAAAAACAATATGTCTGATGAAACCAAAAATAATTGTGATACATATATTGGTTCCACCTAATTAGTATTAACAACATCCTCTAGTGAGTCATCTTCTAATCAATATGGTCAAACAAATCCTCTAGTGAGTCATCTTCTAATCAATATGGTCAAACAAATGAAACATAAGAGATGTGGAAAATACATTTGAGCTTTTGCATCAATACTCTAAGTCTAATAGGTAAAAGATCAAATCAATAAAAGAACCATCAAATACTTGTAATGCCAATGGAAAACACTATATGAACCATCTGGTACAACATTCATCAACTATAAAAAGAAGTATCCTCTATATCAACAATATCGTTGATGAAGTAATACATTTTCCTCAAAGACTAAGACAATGAATCAAAGCCACACATAAATTGAAATAAAGTACAAGATATATAATGCATCAAAGGTGTAACACCCCAGTTTTCAAAGCGAGGGTGTATTTTTTTTTCAAAAGAAATTAAAATAAAACAGATAAATAAACAAGGTAATACCTTTGGATAAATAATTGAGTCATTATAAATTCACAAGCAGCGGAAAAGTTTCTTAAAATATGAATCCAAAATATTTACACATCAAAAAGTGGTACATGTAACCCATCGAAAATAACATGTCAAGCTGACAATATTAGTAAGGGTACAGTTTTCTAGTTAAAAATAACGTAATCCAAAAGAAAGACGTTTGTTCCCTCTATGTCACCCTAATCTGATCATTCTCCAAAACAAACTAAACACCCTGAGTGATCTCCACGCGCCCCGTAAGATCCTCCTAACATAGCTCCAGTCAGGCATTCCCATCTACATTCCCATTCGTAGGTTACGAACCGGTAGGATCGTCCTGACTCTCATCTGAGGGCAAATCCCAGATTTCCACAATAGTTGTAAAGGGTCACCAACCGAAATTAACAGTTAACACATAACATTTAAGTTTTTAAATGCACAAAATAACCTTTCAACTTAGCATGCACCTTAAAAGGGTTTTCCATATGCTTAAAGTTCATATAACACTTGCCAAATAAAAATGATGAAGTCAAAATAAAGTTCTCAATCCATCAAGTAATACATAACTAACCAAGACATTGATAAATCAATTGAGCAATCTGTTATCTAACTCAAAATAAGAATTTCAACTCAGCCAATCGATTTCCAAATCAATTTCCTGAAGGTTTTTAGTGAAATTTGAATTCTAGGCTTAATTCAATCGATTGGGCAATCGATTGACAGGATAGCTGAGCCCCTGACTTAATGCCAATCGATTTCCAAAACGATTTTTGTCAGTTTTGCTGAATTCCTTCATGGCCAAATCGATTGGGAAATCGATTTTATAAATAGTTGAGCCCCTGTAACTTCCCAAATCGATTGGGAAATCAATTTTATAAATAGTTAAGCCCCTGTAACTTCCCAAATCGATTGGGAAATCGATTTCCCTGCTTATCCGTCCAAAAATACATAAACTAATTCAATAACATTCATACACAACTCCAAATCTTAACACTTAGCAATTCCCACACAATCACCACGACAAATTGGGTTTCGAAATAGTTTTACAATCCATCACACTTACACACGATAATCAATACATAACACTTAGCAATTCCAACACAATTACCACGACAACTTGAGTTTCGAAATAGTTTACAATCAGTCACACTTACACACAAAATCAATACATAACACTCAATCATAACTTGATTCAAACACGACTCGTGTGCCAAGCACCCTAATGCGATGCGTATATGCCAAAATGCATGGACTCAGAATTCCAAACCAAAACCCTCCTCGAAGGGCCGTAAATCATAATTGTACCGCCTATCGCAGGCCAAAGTACCAATTACCGAGGTGCCACCTATCACGGGTCAACACGATTTACTAAAAAGCGTAAATCATAAACGTACCACCTATCACGGGTCAGTACAGTTTACCGAGGTGTCACCTATCACGGGTCAACACGATTTACTAAAAGAAAAAGCGGAAATCGTAAATGTACCACCTATCACGGGTCAGTACAGTTACCATGGTGTCACCTATCACGGGTCAACACGATTTACTAAAAGAAAAAGCGGAAATCGTAAATGTACCACCTATCACGGGTCAGTACAGTTACCATGGTGTCACCTATCACGGGTCAACACGATTTACTAAAAGAAAAAGCGGGAATCGTAAATGTACCACCTATCACGGGTCAGTACAGTTACCATGGTGTCACCTATCACGGGTCAACACGATTTACTAAAAGAAAAAGCGGGAATCGTAAATGTACCACCTATCACGGGTCAGTACAGTTACCATGGTGTCACCTATCACGGGTCAACACGATTTACTAAAAGAAAAAGCGGGAATCGTAAATGTACCACCTATCACGGGTCAGTACAGTTTACCGAGGTGTCACCTATCACGGGTCAACACGATTTACTAAAATATAAATCGCAAACGTACAACCTATCACGGGTCCGTACAGTTTACCAAGGTGTCACCTATCACGGGTCAACACAATTTACCAAAACGTAAATCGTAAACGTACCGCCTATCACAGGCCAAAGTACTATTTACCGAGGTGCCACCTATCACGGGTCAGCACAATTTACCAAAAACGTAAATCGTAAACGTACCACCTATCACTGACTCCATCCACAACAATCGTTAAGCAAATGCAGATATTAAAAGATTCCCCATTTTTAATACCCATTTAACTTAAACGACTTTCAAACAACATTAATTAAATAAGTCATTAAGAGATTCCCCGTTCTTAATACCGATTTAACTTAATGATTTTCAAAACAAAACGTTAAGCAAACAGTCATATTAAGAGATTCCCCATTCTTAATACTCATTTACCGAAACGATTTTCAAAAAAAACGATAGTTAAGTAACCGAGACATTAAGAGATTCCCCATTCTCAACGCCCAGTTAACTTAAACATTTTCCTCAAATACACATTAAGTAAACCGAGGTATTAAAAGATTCCCCATTTTTAATACCCATTTACTTAAACGACTTTCAAACAACATTAATTAAATAAGTCATTAAGAGATTCCCCGTTCTTAATACCGATTTAACTTAATGATTTTCAAAACAAAACGTTAAGCAAACAGTCATATTAAGAGATTCCCCATTCTTAATACTCATTTACCGAAACGACTTTCAAACAACATTAATTAAATAAGTCATTAAGAGATTCCCCGTTCTTAATACCGATTTAACTTAATGATTTTCAAAACAAAACGTTAAGCAAACAGTCATATTAAGAGATTCCCCATTCTTAATACTCATTTACCGAAACGACTTTCAAACAACATTAATTAAATAAGTCATTAAGAGATTCCCCGTTCTTAATACCGATTTAACTTAATGATTTTCAAAACAAAACGTTAAGCAAACAGTCATATTAAGAGATTCCCCATTCTTAATACTCATTTACCGAAACGACTTTCAAACAACATTAATTAAATAAGTCATTAAGAGATTCCCCGTTCTCAATACCGATTTAACTTAATGATTTTCAAAACAAAACGTTAAGCAAACAGTCATAAGCTTAGATCTAGATGAAACAGGGAGGTTTGTGTTTGACGGTTTTGAAATCCCTAACACCGTTTTTCTTCGTTTTCGAATCAAACAAGAAGAATGAAGTTGAGGAATCTTTGTTTTCTAACCCACCAAGCCTTGGTTCCCTTTCTTGAAGCAAAAGGAAGCAACAAAAATGATGAAGGGAGAAGGAAGAAAGAAGAAGAAAGCTTGAATGCGCGAGGCAGGAGGGCGGTTCTCTTCCTCTGTTTCGTTTCCTTTTTTCCTTTCTAACATATATTACTTATAAACATATATATACCTTGCGTATAATAACATATATATTACTAATAATAATAATATATAATATATATATATATATAATAATTAAACCTAAACCAATAAATACCTAAATATCTAGATATTTATGAAAATCATCACTTCTCAAATCATTTTGATAAAAATATCTACTCTCGTCGCAACTTAATTGACAGATAAAAATTTCAGCGACAAGTGATATTTTTAACAAAACTCTCTGGTGTCCAATTCTTCGTAGCGTAAATAAATTATTCTTCGACAAATAATTTTAATCCAATTTCCATAAATATATTTTAGGCATTTAACCCACTAAATACCAAAAACTGGACTAAAAGCCTAAGAACTTCAACACCAAATACCCTCAAATTGCATAATTTAGGATTTAAAAACTATGGGTCTTACATTACTACCCCCCTAAAATTAGTTTCGTCCTCGAAACTTAAAGTACGAGTAGCAATCCACACTAGGTTTGTACTCAAATTCAACACACTAGTCACAACTTGTTTCACACGGCCTTCTCGAAAAAAGTGTTGCCTACCCCTTTTCATAGGGTGTTTAATAACTTCACATACATCCATAGTCGGTAAGGCTCGTCCGTTCCATTCAACATGAATTTGTCTATTATCAACAAGAGATTAAGGATGATCAGTACCTCAATTTGTCAATAAATAGCCAACAACCATGATAGTGGCTTAGACTATCTTAGTCGAACTGTAATAGCGCTCCTTGCAACTTACAAAAGCAGTCAACAATCTTCTCAAAGTCCATTGAATTTCCCTTATTTTCCTATAACTTTGATCAAGTCGACGAAGTAAAATATCCCATACCTATGTCACGTAGTCTCATTGGCATCTACTTGGTACGAAACATCCATTTGGTACCAAACTGAAACACTTGGAATGACCCCAACACATTGAGCACAAAACAATCACTACATCCGAGAACTCCTAAATTTCTCCCTTGTCCACAAATCCTCGATTTTTCTTAAGTCGTACAACTACGTCAAGTTGTAGTGTTCTTATCGGTATGTTGTTCCAGTTATAAATTTAATAATTCCATCCCCGCATATGCTTGGTGATCAAAACTACCTCAAATATTTTCGAAAACAAGCCAAAGACTATACCACTTGGGACATACAAACTTCCTTTGATTGACGAAAACAATAACAATCCCCATGACATGCACTCAAGTAATGTCTTTATATCATTGGCATACCTTTATAATAATAATGTCTGAGTTAACACCAACACATAGCTTCTGTGTCCTTGGAACCATTTTATAAATTCCATGCCGTCATGATTTGCTTCAAATTTTCATGACAATCCATCATCTCGAAGATCTTTTCCACTTCTTGAATCCACTAGTCAACTCTTTTCCCGAGTCCTCATCACCCTTGAACTTTGGAGGATTGTAACGACGAAAATACTCTAACCCTCTTAATCTTAAGAGCACATATTTCTCTTTTCCTCTTCTCCAGATCCCGCAGAGTCTTTGCAGCAGTTTGTGCAACAACAAAACCTCCATGTTATTTGTAGCTCCAACCATTTGATCATCCCTACTGACGTTCATCCTTGCAACGTTGTTCTCTCTTGGAGGTAGTGTTTCCGAAAAACCAACATCAAGAAGAAGTGTTAACACCACTTCAAATAATTTCAAAACTAAGTTTCGAATATATCAACACATAATAACTATTTTGGACTTGACAACCCAAACCACCTAAACCGACACATGATCAGATAACAACTCCCAACCTACAGGTTGACCTACAATCTATAACCAAAGGTTCCACAGCCCCCAAAGAAAA
>NC_021162.2:47040615-47042048 GCF_000331145.2 Cicer arietinum | reverse complement strand
CTGTAACTTCCCAAATCGATTGGGAAATCAATTTTATAAATAGTTAAGCCCCTGTAACTTCCCAAATCGATTGGGAAATCGATTTCCATGCTTATCCTTCCAAAAATTCATAAACTAATTCAATCACATTCATACACAACTCCAAATCTTAACACTTAGTAATTCCCACACAATCACCACGACAAATTGGGTTTCGAAATAGTTTTACAATCCATCACACTTACACACGATAATCAATACATAACACTTAGCAATTCCAACACAATTACCATGACAACTTGAGTTTCGAAATAGTTTACAATTAGTCACACTTACACACAAAATCAATACATAACACTCAATCATAACTTGATTCAAACACGACTCGTGTGCCAAACACCCTAATGCGATGCGTATATGCCAAAATGCATGGACTCGGAATTCCAAACCAAAACCCTCCTCGAAGGGCCATAAATCATAATTGTACCGCCTATCGCATGCCAAAGTACCAATTACCGAGATGCCACCTATCACGAGTCAGCATGATTTACTAAAAAGCGTAAATCATAAACGTACCACCTATCACGGGTCAGTACTGTTTACCGAGGTGCCACCTATCACGGGTCAGCACGATTTACTAAAAGAAAAAGCGTAAATCGTAAATGTACTGCCTATCACAGGCCAAAGTACTATTTACCGAGGTGCCACATATCACGGGTCAGCACAATTTACCAAAAACGTAAATCGTAAACGTATCACCTATCACGGGTCAGTACTGTTTACCAAGGTGCCACCTATCACGGGTCAGCACTATTTACCAAAAACGTAAATCGTAAACGTATCACCTCTCATGGGTCAGTACTGTTTACCGAGGTGCCACCTATCACGGGTCAGCACTATTTACCAAAATGAAATGCATGAGCATACACTGACTCCATCCACAACAATCGTTAAGCAAATGCAGATATTAAAAGATTCCCCATTTTCAATACTCATTTAACTTAAACGATTTTCACAACAAACATTAAGTAACCAAGACGTTAAGAGATTCCTCATTCTTAATACTCTTTTAACTTAAACGATTTTCACAAAAAACATTAAGTAAACAAGACATTAAGAGATTCCCCATTCTTAATACTCATTTAACTTAAACGATTTTCCAAAACAAACATTAAGTAAACAAGACATTAAGAGATTCCCCATTCTTAATACTCATTTAACTTAAACGATTTTCAAAACAAACATTAAGTAAACAAGACATTAAGAGATTCCCCATTCTTAATACTCATTTAACTTAAACGATTTTCAAAACAAACATTAAGTAAACAAGACATTAAGAGATTCCCCATTCTTAATACTCATTTAACTTAAACGATTTTCAAAACAAACATTAAGTAAACAAGACATTAAGAGATTCCCCATTCTTAATACTCGTTTAACCCTAATGGTTTTCA
>NC_021162.2:47014411-47040345 GCF_000331145.2 Cicer arietinum | reverse complement strand
GGGAGGTTTGTGTTTGACGGTTTTGAAATCCCTAACACCGTTTTTCTTCGTTTTCGAATCAAACAAGAAGAATGAAGTTGAGGAATCTTTGTTTTCTAACCGACCAAGCCTTGGTTCCCTTTTTTGAAGCAAAAGGAAGCAACAAAAATGATGAAGGGAGAAGGAAGAAAGAAGAAGAAAGCTTGAATGTGCGAGGCAGGAGGGCGGTTCTCTTCCTCTGTTTCGTTTCCTTTTTTCCTTTCTAACATATATTACTTATAAACATATATATACATTACATATAATAACATATATATTACTAATAATAATAATATATAATATATATATATATATATAATAATTAAACCTAAACCAATAAATACCTAAATATCTAGATATTTATGAAAATCA
This sequence comes from Cicer arietinum, assembly GCF_000331145.2. NCBI lineage: Eukaryota > Viridiplantae > Streptophyta > Magnoliopsida > Fabales > Fabaceae > Cicer > Cicer arietinum. The sequence goes on along the minus strand of NC_021162.2, from coordinate 47,039,955 downwards.
TCACTTCTCAAACCATTTTGATAAAAATATCTACTCTCGTCGCAACTCAATTGAAAGATAAAAATTTCAGCGACAAGTGATATTTTTAACAAAACTCTCTGGTGTCCAATTCTTCGTAACGTAAATAAATTATTCTTCGACAAATAATTTTAATCCAATTTCCATAAATATATTTTTGGCATTTAACCCACTAAATACCAAAAAGTGGACTAAAAGCCTAAGAACTTCAACACCAAATACCCTAAAATTGCATAATTTAGGAGTTAAAAACTACGGGTCTAACAAAAGGTATGGTCGATCTAGAGGATACTTCTTGTTGTTCAAATAGTCATTCAACGTTACATATTTTAATGTGTAGATTTCTAGTATATATACACATTAAACTGTGTAACATCAAATGATTATATGAACCGTTGCAGGAATATTTTTGCACATCTCAAGCGACTCTTGTTTTAATTTTTATATCTTCATAAGTATTTCAAGAACATTATTTGAATTCAAGATGGCGATTGTCATCATTATGATAAGGTATTTGAAAATGCTAATAAAAATGTAAGATCAAACGACAATTGTCTTAATGAGATTGTTCAATTGTACATCCGTCATAAGAGAGGAACAAATAGAAAAGAAAAAGGTTGGTTCAAATGTTGTGGTACAAATTGTTTTAATCAAAGCAAAAGAAAATCAATAAGTCAACAATATAAGAGCCAAAATTCAAGATTTGTGGACTTAGCGATTTTTTGAAAAAGTATCGTCCTTCGACAAAATAATTCAAATCGATAGTAGAAGAGGTGTAACCCAAATCACGAGTCAAAGATAAGAACTCGACATAACTTTATGTAGTGTCAAACACCACATTTCAAATTTCATTAGGCTTGTGATGTAGGTCATGTCGACATCACTATCAATTAGACTAATTTTTAAAAATAAAGAGCAACATATTACCATACTTTAGGGGCTACTTATTTGTTTTCAGAAATCAAATATAACAAAAGGATTACATATTCTCTCACAAAATTTCCAAGGACACCATTTTCTTTCAAGTCATTTCTTTTGCTTTCCCATTTTTAAGTTCAAGCTATTTTACTTCACCTTTTGTTTAATTTTATGCACTTCAATTCCTTGCATATTACTTTCCTACATCTATACAAACTTCAAAATAAATTGCAAATAATCTTGATGGCCTATACTTGTTTTGTGAAATAGAAAATTTATTAGAACTTCATTTTCTTGTGTCATGTATTATATAAGTTACATAAATTTGCTTGTCATTTCATATTATAGATCGTAAATCGTATACGATTAGCTAGTTTTTTAAGAGAATTCTTAATAAAGAAATATAGTGACATTTGTAAGTTAGATATGGTTAAGTGTTTGTTATATAGTTGGAATTTGTAAATTTGGTTAGTATTAATTACATATTAATTAAGTGCTAAGTTTGATTTGGGTCACTATGTAAAATGTTTTATATATTAATATTGTAATCAACTTTGCTCAATTCTTAAATAATCACTATATTTTTCTTAATTATTATTTTTTCTTTATTTCTTAATCATATTTCTCAAAATGTTAACTAGAGTCATGACATCCACTTTGAAGAGATGGTGTTATTCATTCTATTTTATTTTTTTTCTTTCCTTCCATTGCATTTTTTTATTCGTTTTCCTTTGACAATTTTTCCAAAAAAAATCCAGTTTTTGAGCTTAAATAATTGATTCATTTTATATTCCCTATTAGAGTTTTTAGCTCTGTTTTACTATATGTCTCATATTATTTCATTTCTCTAGAACCTTTTTCTGTTGTTGGAAATCTTGTGTTCTTGTTGACTACGCTTTCTCCATTTTTTGTGTCACTAGTTTCTTGTCACATTTGTTTTACTATTCTCTTGATGAAGTGATTTGTAATGCTCAAGCAGGTATAATATATTTGGGAAGATGTCCCTAGAGATATTACTACAACTTTCAAACATACAAAGTTATTGACTTGTTTAAAACAAATTTATTTACATAATCTTTGACTAAACAACATACTATAAAAAAACAAATTTCAAGTGATTTCTTTCTCTTTGCTTCTATTTTTTTTATATTTATTGATGTACTTTATTTTCCTAGTTTAGTGTAATCAAATCTCATGTCAAATATTTTTTGTACCATTTAGCAGCGTCAGTCGGTATACGCTTAAGGTTGTTATTAAAATCGACATGATAAAGTCCCCAAGTTCCTGAATAACCCCCTTGAAATTCAAATGTATCAAATGCTGCCCACGCAAAGTAACCACGAACATTTACACCATCACTATCAAAATAAACATATAAAAAATTAATGATCATATTATTGGAAAATAAAGTTATACAAACACACCACACTTGTCTACCTTTCACAAAAATAATTATTTGTTTTATTAATTTGAATTTGATCGTTTTTTAATATTAGATTGTTTAGAACAAACATTTATAAAAAGTTAAAAGAAATAGTTTATAAATTAAAATGAGTCTATAAATTTTACTCTAATAATTTAAAAAAAAATTGCACAGTATTTTTAATTATATATCATCATGATGTCAATTTTTATATCACTCTCTAACCTATTCAACACATATATATAGTAATATGATTTAATGATTTTATACATAAAGTGTGTTGTTCTTAAACTCTATTTTAATCGAACTTGTTAAGATATGATTATGTTCTTTACAAAGTCTCCTTGAATAAATTTACATTAACAGTTGATAAAATAAAGTTATAATTTTATTTATTTATTTTTAAAACTCTCCTTTAGTTGACTAAAAATATTATACATTTTTGTGATAGAAAAACACAATAAAAAATAATTAGACATTAGAAAAACAATATTAGATCATAGATAAATACAATGTGCAAATAAATTTTTTAAATGAAACGAAAAATTCTGATTTTAAAATTTATCAATTGTATCATCATATATTGATTATCCATTGAGTTCTAAGGATGGTGAGAAATGACTTACTTAATGGCTGCTTTGGTAGCATTTATATGTGCGGCAATGTAAGCAGTTCGATGTTCATTCTTCAATGGATTTGGAATTTTTGTAGATGCACAACCTACATAAAGATGATTTAATAAAAAAAGATATATTAATCAATCTCCATTTTTGGCATATCATATAAATATTAGTTATAATATTATAAATGTGATCAATATGCAACACCAACCATTTTCAGTTATGTAGATATTAGGATTTTTGTAGTTATTCTTAATGTAGAGTAAGAAATTATATAACCCTTCCGGATAGACATAAAATCCAGCGTATTGATCCTACAAATTATTAAAAATGAAAAAAAATTAGAAATAATTATTAAATTATTCCTCTAACAAATATCATTGTCCTAAATTCTTATCATTAATTTCTCACCTTGTACCCAAGAGTTTTTCCTTCAGCGTTAAAAACTGCAATTATAAAAATAAAAAATTGATTGTAATTTCTTGTAATTCTCTTACATATAATTTGATTGGTATAAAATGTGGTGTCAATTTCACTTATCATATTATATAGTGAAGATACCTTTTCATATCAATTATTATTATTGATAAAAAAAAATAGATGTTAGTTTGAGCAAAAACATACCTTCAGACCGAGCTAATGCATCAAAATTGTCACCAATAACTTTGGTTCTATTAGGTTCATGTATAGCAAAGTGAGAAGCATAATAATTGATCCCAATAAAGTTTGTGCTTCCTTTTAACATTTTTTTCTCCTCTTTAGTGAATTTGGGCAGCCTATTCCCCACCAATTTTTTCATTATTTTTGGATAATCCCCATTGAACACCGGCTCTAGAAGCCTGAATGTCGAAATTAAATATAGAAAAATGAATGTCAAAATTAAATGCAGCAAAAAAAAATTGATATCACTATGTATTAATTATTAAAAAGAAAATTTAAAAGTTAAATAACCAAGACGTCGAACTAGTGTTAAAAGACAAAAGGTGAATGGAATACATCTCAAGTAAACACTTACCATCCCCAATAGAAATCCATTAATCTTTGAGCAGCAGCGACATCCTCTCCTTTTGAACTATACGGAACATAAGCTCCTGAAGAAATAGCAAGTCCAATTTCTCCCCCTTGTATTGCCTAAATCAAATATTCAATGGAAATTAAATTTTTTTCTATTCTTTAAATTTCTCCTTGTTTTATAAATGTGTCACACTGTTGTGAATCTTGAATATTAATCTACATGTATTTTGAGTTGATCGAGGTTGATGTTATATACGTAACATGCATTATCCAAAATATGTCTTACTTGGAATTTTGTTCTGTATAACTTTGATGTTGTAGCATGGGCAATGAGGAAGTTGTGAAGTAAAGTATACGCTTCTTTACATATTCTAGTAGTTTGGCATGCCTCAGTTGAAATATTATCAATGTTGTACATATATTGATATATAGCTGTGACTTCTGCCTCATTGATTGTAGTCCAATGTTTCACTCGATCTCCATATGTTTTGAATAGAAGTTCACTAAAATCTTTATAATGTTTCCTGAAATTTGATTTTACCGTAAACAATATAAGCATGCTTGGTGAAATTTCATGATGTTTTGTGTTGACTAACTCTAAGAGTAAATCACTTCAATGAAAATAAAATATTTAGAAGAGATGATATTCAGGTAAATTTACACAATGGAGCGATTTAAGAAGCCACCAAACTTTTGTTGAAGAGCTAACGGATAGTCAAAGTGAAGAATAGTTACAAAAGGTTCAATACCTGCACATTTAAATTGACCATGAAAAACGAGAGAAAAAAGTTATCGCTTGTATTTTAAACATTTCTAGTTGAATCTAATTAAAGTAATGAATTTTAGATTCTTAAACTCATACCATTTTTGAGTAATTCGTTGATCAAATTGTTGTAGAAGTTGATACCTTCTTTATTTATACCTCCTTCCAAGGTTCCATCTAAATAATTGGTTGTGAAAAATATAAAGAAAAGTAAATATATTAATTTTATTGAATATTGCAAGAAAGGAATATGTTGTAACATTATCTTTTTATGCATATTAAATTGATTTCAATGAATATTTTCTAACCATGTAAGTTGTCATGTGTACCACTTCATCATAATGTTATTTATAAAATAAATACTAACATAGTGTGATATGATTCACTTGACTATTGGGTAAATGTTTGTATATTGTCTTTGCAACTTCATATCTATTAAACTCAAAAACACATATAAAGTACTATATCTTCAAAGGATGGAAATAGTTGACTCTAGAAGTAAGTTTGAGATAAGTTACTCCACTTAATAACTCAATATAAACAATGAATTTTACTAATTCGTCCCGTTGATTATTAACATAACATATTAATGATCAAACACAAAATTTTATAAAAAATCTAAAATTCTTAATTATATAATCTACTCGTCGGTATTTATATTGTTTAAAAGTATCAAATAGTTTTAAAATTTAATAAAAATGTGTAGGTTAGGTTAGGACCTTCACCTATATTTTGTTTATAGGAAAATATTAATAAATTAGTCGTTAGGTTAGGTTTTTTGGTTTGAACTTGGGACCTTCTTCTTATAACTCTTTTGGCGTTCCTTATTTCAACAACCAAACTGCCTCTACAAGACAATACAAAATTATGTTTTAGCTCCTTAACTTATACTTAGATTTTACTTTTTTTGTTTAAGTTGTATCATTTTGGTCTTTTTAGAATCAACTGATAGACATTTTAGTTAATTCCATAATTAGCATTATGTTTTTTTTTCTTTATGATCAATATTAGTAATTAGTATTATCTTTTTTAAAATGTAATAATTAATATTGTTAGTGGGGGATTAAGATCGCAACCTCCTTCTCACTCCACTCGCTGACTTGCTCAGCCTATCCACCAAGCCTGTTAGCATTATGATTGACTTTGTATAATTTATCATACGTGTCTTATGTATATTGATTTGGAAAAATGGCTCTAAAATATTGTCTTTAATTCTTCTCCAAATTATAGATCAAGGGTTTTCCTATATCTAGTCTTTGTTTTCCCAACTAGAGAACTATCACTAAATACTAGACAATGATCTCAAAATAAATATATAGTATTCAATAGGGAAAACAAATCACTCTAATGATACTTTTAAAATGGAGAAATTAAACAAAGAATGTGGGAAATGTTTTCAATCATTGAATGTCTTGCGTGCATATAGTCACACAAATTTTTACTTAAAGAAAGATAGTTGAACCAATTGACTACACAAATGTTTACTCAAAGAAATACAAAGGAACCAATAGTCACTTGTAAGTAGAAATTTGTTATGGAAAGTCAATCATATACTAAGAAAATCACCTTGTCCAAAAATTCTACCCACAAAGGTTGTTTGCTTTGGTGATAGAGTCTTTTGAAAACAATTCAAGAAAACCACCTTGTGTTGATACCAATGTTGTTATGAATCATAGTAAGAAGTTTAACATGGATGTGAAGTTGATATTTTCCAAACAATTAGGGGAAGATGAATAAAAATCCTAGAATTATAATTTGGAGATTAAAGACAATATTGAGTGTCATTTGCCGAATTAGGATAAACATAAGACACATAACACAATTTTGACAAAATCAATCGAAATATTATTGACGAATATAGTTAAAATGTGTAACCTTTACGGCTTAATGGAGAAAAATGAAACAAAAAAATTTTAGGGACCAAGTGAAATCAAAAACTAATGTTTACACTAGTTATTTAACATTTGAAGTTGCATCTGAATCCTGTGATGGGTTTGTATTCAATTGAGTCAGCATAAATACTAACATTTTTCATTCCTTGTAAGTTATTTATTAATTAAAAAAAAACACTTATTAAATATTTAGAATTTTCTAATATACACCTATCTATTTTCTAGAATGAATATGTTAACAAGTCTAACAAAATATTGAATAAATACATTCGAATGTGTAACTTCCTAACATACTCCTTTTAAAAGACACGTAAGTTAAGTAACAACTCCAATGTTAGAGAGATAATATTACCAAATTACAACTAAAAAACTAATGTTACTAAAACTTTCTTTCATAAAACCTAGTGAATGTATTCCGTCATTCCCTTAAATATTTAATTGTTTTCATTACATTATTTCCTCTTTGGGTACTATAATTTGATATTATGTTATTTTAAATATTAGATAGTTTAAGTTTGAAAATATTACCTGGCATTATTCTACTCCAAGAGATAGACATTCTGTAAGAATTTATTCCAAGTTTCTTCAAATGTTTCACATCCTCCTATAAGATAGTGCAAATTAAAGCAAATAAAATAGATTAAGAACATTAAACGCAATATTTTAGATATATATTTTTACTTATTATTATTATACTACTGTCAATTTATTCGATGAAATATCTAACCAATAAAAAAAAGTATCTCTTTAAAATAAAATATAAACAAAAATAGAAGTAAAAAAGTTGATTTATATATCTGGACTAATTTTTTAACTGCTATTTTTATTGAGTAGAGTAGTGTGTGAGTACGTGTGTTTTCAATCTTTAATATTTAAATGGAGTAATAATGGTTTTTAACAAGAATGGAGTAATAATGTTATGCTTGATGATTTTTAATAGACCGTTTGAGCTATTGAGATTTAAGAATGAAGATGGATGAACCATCATTATATTTTCATTAAATACTAACCCATAATAATATTTATCAATTAAATAAATCTTTCATTGGTGAACTCACCTTATATCTCTTGTAATGTCCAATCTTTGTGGAAAACTTATCTACATCTACATACACATCTGTTTATGAAAAAAGGAAAAAAAAAAATATATTTATGGAAACACAAACTAACGATAGCTAAAAGATGATATTGTTATAAAAAAAAAATAAGACATCAACTTAATTTCTCTGCTATATTAATTTCTTTCAAGTGCAAGTATATATTTCAAACCTTGGTGATGTTTAACTATATCATCCCATAGACCAAGACCTCTTCCTCCTTCATGACCTGCTCCTTCAATCTAAAGTTACCAAAAACATGTTTGTAATAAATTAACTTATTGTATAATTTTAATATATATATATATATATATATATATATATATATATATATATGAGAGACATGGTGAATTGACACCACAATGTCAAACTTAATATATGACTTATCTGATAATTCTTTATCTCATATTCATATTACAAAATTCACTATTTGATTAAAAACTATTATAAAATACATCATGTCTATAAAATCTGACATAATTATTTAATATGTCAACAAGATATATCAAAATTAAAGTATTATGAACTTTTAAGAAACGAGTTAATTTTGATATATTTCATTGACATGTCAAAGTATTTTAGATTAATCTCATATTTTATAGGCATATGTAAATATAGTTTTAAATCCAAGAGTAAATTTTGTAAAATGGGTGTGCAATAAAAAATTATCATAGGTGCGCTAATATTAAGTTTGACAATGTGGTGTCAAATTTCAATTATGAAACCTTTAATAATTCTTTAACGCATTTTTGTCTTACAAAATTTACAGTTAGATTGAATGATATTATCACATAGAGCATGTGTATAAAATTTTATTTAAATATAAAATTATTTAATATATCTTTTATCAAAATTAACGTCTTATATATGATTTTTTTATTAAACAAAATAATTTTGATACACCTCATTGACATAACAAATGATTTCATATTAATGTCAAATTTGTTTGATATCATCTATGTGATTAATTAGAGCTTTCAATGCAACAGTGGATTTTATAATATGAATGTTTATTTGAAAATTATCGGAGTTGTCATAATATGAAGTATGATATTGTGCACATTGCGATCCTTATATATATATATATATATATATTCTTTTTTTTCATAATGTACCTGAAGGGCAGAGGTTCCGGCACCAAACAAAAAGCCAGATGGAAATGATGTTCGATTTGGAAAGCTCTTAGATTTTATAAATTTCAATATAGAGTCATATGGCTTTGTCGTAGCTACATCTCGAATCTAAATATTAACAAAGTTCATGTTGATTAATATATTAATGAAGTAACTATGAATGAATTAATATTATCGGGTTTACCTTTGAATCTAATAAGTCTTGTTGCGTTAGTTCGAGATTCGGCAAAAGAACTGCAATAGTAGCATTTTATCAGAATACAATCAATGAAAAAGAGAAACATTCATTAATGCATATTTTTGCAATCTAGAACGACACTTGTTTAGAACTAGATGAAGTAACTATTAAAATATCATTTTGGACAAGCGTTAAATATATTTTTTATATAAAAAAAAATACCACTTAAAATGAAGGAACATTTTTACTGTACAATCGTAAGATTGTCAACGTCATATGGGACAAATTGTTGGGCGTTAATAAACTAATATGAAGTTAAAATAAATGTAGCAATTGTCGATATTATAAGGTTAGATACCATGTCTCGAGTTCAAACTTGAAATTTTACAGTTGTATGTGAGTTTCTTTATCGTTTCATTTACATATTACATATCCACACAAAAGTGTAGCAAAGATGCGAATGTGGCACTCGTATGAGAAAAGACTTGACATAGAATTACAAATAATAAAATTAGAGAGAGTTGGGGTAGAACTTATAGTAGAAAACATGGTAAAAATTCGGCTAGGGTGAGGTGGGGCAATATGTAGATTTTGTAGTAAAGAGAATATATCAAATGGAGGATAGTCAAAACTCTAGAGGTGGGAAAGATCTAGAAAAACTATAAGAGATACTATTAGGAAATATCTAAAGATCAATGAGCTGAAAAAACATATGTTATATAGTATTATGTTATAGGGTCGTTTGATCAATGTATTCGATCATACTTACTCAGATAAGGCTTGATTGTTGTTATTGTAAAAAAAATTAAATATGTTTGGTTATGAGGATTCATTAGAGATCAGAGCATACCTCAATGTTCACATAATATTATGCTGAAAAAAGTAACCAAAGAGATATTCATGTTGATATATAGTTGAAGTTGTATCTACACCCTTATAGGATGAATTATCTAAAAATTTTAGTCGAAACTTATTTTGTATCTGGTTTTTGCATCTTCCTAATTAGCATATCTTATTCTTGGAGTGTTTTCTATATTAATTCATTTTGTCTTCTAAAAAACTAATACATAACTTGAACTAACTTTCATCATTGAATAATCGTCAAAGGGATTGTATTTCTTAATTTTTAATTTAACAATACTTATTAATTATAAATACAAATCTATATGATTTTATCAATGTATAATTTTGCTTTTTATAGTTTTAACTGCTTAACTTTTATGTAAAAAAAATTGCATAATTTTTACAAAAAAGTGCATCTTAAAATTTTTATTACGTAAGTAAAAAAAATCGCTGAAATTAAGTCCATACACTTTTTCAATCAAATAAATTTGGAATGTTGGAAAACCAAAATATAAAAGCAAATGCTCAAACCTTGTGCCTGGGCAAGAATGTTGAAAAGCAAAACAAGGGAGAAGATTGCAAGAATAGTTTTAGAAATTCTCAATGACAAAATCTCCATTTTCTGCATCAAAAGAGAACTCTGGAATTTGATACACATATAAAAGCCACAATTATTATAATATATATAGTAGAGAAATGTAAAACCAGCCTAGCTTTCTATGCTTATGACAACCTATAAGATGACATTCTATTCTATTTTTCAAAATCAAAGAAATTATTCCAACGAATATCTATGATTGTATTGTTTTGAGATGTCTTTGACTTTTGACGAATACAAATCTTGCTATACATAGACTTTCCAATTAAATAATGTTGTTAGTGTCATCGTCAAGTTTAAAAATGCAGTTGTATAACTTTTTATCGTTGTCTTCAAATTAAGGATTTTTTTCTTTTATATTATTTGTTTTTTTAATTTTGACCAAAATACCACGCTTTAAAAAAATAATATAGAAATATCCTACAGTTGGCTGATCGCAACCTAGGAATGCGATGATATGAATTTTTTTTTCATCCTTAATATAAGGTAGCATCTCGGCGGGGATGCGACCATCTATTACTATTTTTTTTTTTTGCCATTTTATTAATTTTGTTAATTAATTTATTAAATTATAAATAACTAAAATATTTAAAAATTCAAAAAACTATTAATAAAATAAAAAATTAATAAATAATAATAATTTTAATAATATTATAAATTTTAATAATAATAATTTTAATAATATTATAAATTTTAATAATAATAATATTAGTAATAATAATAAAGTAAATTATATTAATAAAATAAAATTAATTAAATTGAACCAATAAAACACGTTAAATTAAAGAATAAATATAAAAAAATTGAAAAAAAAAAACGTCAAATTTATATTTTATTATTATCATTATTATTATTATTATTATTATTATTATTAATTTTTATTCATTAGATAATAAAAATAGGAGGAACATGTTATAATAATTTACCGAAACAAATAGAAGAAAGTTGTTATAATAACGTGTCAAAGTAAATAACGTGTCCCAGATATTTTACCGATAAAATAACAATGTATTTTCTTAACAATTTTCTCTTATTTAAGTGCATTTTTTTCCTCCAATGTAATATGTTTTATTTTATTTTATTAATAGTATTTTGATTTTTTAATTATTTTTAATTTATTAAATAATTAATTGTTAACAAAATAATATTAAGTGTTAATTTACCAGCAAAATAAGATTGAGTTGTAAAAATAATATAACATGTTATTTATTTTCGCACTCAAGCACGTTAACTTTGATATTTTGTTTGATTTTATTATTAAAATATTTTTATTATTATTTTTTAATTACATTAACAATATTTAATTATTATTATTTAATTTTTTTTATGGGCAAAATGTTAGGGACGCGTTATTGTTTTGACACATTATTATAACAACTTCCTCTTATTATAACAATTTCCTCTTATTTGTTTTGTAACATTATTATAACAACTTCATCATCTTTTGACACATTATAATACCAATTTCCTCCTATTTTTTTATCTGATAAATAAAAATTAATAAAAATAGTAATAATAATAAAATGTGTATTTTTTTTCTTCAATTTGTGGTATTTTTTTATTTAATTTAACGTGGTTTGTTTGTTCAATTTAATTAATTTTATTAATATAATTAATTTTATTATTATTATTTATTAATATATTTTATTTTATTAATAGTTTGTTGAATTTTTAAATATTTTAATTATTTATAATTTATTAAATAATAATGAACAAAATTAATAAAATGGCAAATATATATATATATATATATATATATATATATATATATATATATATAGTAGTAGATGGTCGCATCATCGGGATGCGACCTTCTATTAAAGATGAAAAAAAATTATTTCATATCGTCCCATCCTCGTGTTACATCAGCAACTAGGACTGAAAAGTAGGACATTTCAATATTATTTTTTTAAAATGTGATATTTTATTCAAAATTAACAACAACAACAAAAAAAATATAAAAGAAAAAAAATCCTCAAATTAAAGTTTTAATCATATAATCAAATAATCATTTTTGAATTAAAATCCATTAATCAAGAAATGATATAAGACCCAACTTGATCCATGATGAAAATAAAACAACTTTTTCTCCTTAAAAATAAAATCAAGAGAATTTAGTAGTTATCTAAACCACCTTTAAAAAAGTGACAATTATATTCCTAACAATAATTATAAAAAGGACAATTTAGTCACTACAAAAGAAAATTTTCTCAAATATTTTCTTCATCAATAAATCACTTATTTTTATTCTTTTTCTTCTTTAGCTTACAAATAACCATCATCTACACATTTACATCATTGTAACTGTGAAAATAATTAATTGATGTCCTTATTTCATAATTTTAAGAAAGAAGATGATGAACCTTCGCTCATTCTTGGAATGGTGCGCCTACCTCTCGCTCCCTCCCTCCCTCTTTACCATCTCATTTTCGATTTTGAATGGTAGGTTACAAATATAATTGGTGTTTGATTGTTTTATTTATTGCAATCAAGAGAGGAAAAATTTGCTCTTTTCTCTTACTATCTCTTTTCTCTTTTATTTTTATTTTTATTTTTTATTTTTATTAGAAAAAAAGAATGCTTAACAAATTTTTGCTCTACAGTTAATTTAAGAAATCATAAAAAATATTGGCCAACAAATTTTCAATCACGCACCCATTTCTTCTTTTTGCCATTTTCAGTCACAAAGTAAAGAAAGAAGAAAACTCTAGTCTTCCTCCCTTATTTTTCTCTCGCCATCATCATCATCATCACATCCAAGATGAATTTTATTTTTATTTCTTTTGTTAGTATCATCTCAAGTAAAGTTTGAACTATTGTCTTATTCTTCGATTCGTGGGGCTTAGAATATGTAGCTAGGGAAGGAAAACTCCTAAAGTAAGGACATTTTCCCATGCAATTTTAGACTAGATATAAATTAGTGGTTTGTAAAATATTAATATCATGTCTTGATGTCTTAAAAGAAAAGTTTTGATTTTCATGTTTGTCTTAACAATTTTAACTATAAAGTTTTGATTTTTAGGACAATATGTTTGTCTTGATGAATTTAATTATAATGTTTTAATTTTTATTATTATAACCTGAGTAACATGTTTGTTGTGATATGTTTGATGTAAAGTTGAGATTTTTGTATTGTCTTAATGTTTGTTCTTTAAATAACTCATAATGGGAGAAATTTTATAGTAGGTGGAATAAATTTACTATTTTTATGTGTTCTTAGTTATTTAAGTTTTAATTTGTATTAATAAAATGCACCTAAGGGAATTTTATGGGTTATAAAATGAAAGATGTAATTTTGAGATATTTATTCATGTGTATATGAGTTTTATATTTGAGGTGTTGACATTATTGATTCTTAACTATGAACATTCCTGAGAAAATAAATTTGATTTCATATGATTAAAAATTTAATTTGAATACTTTATCTTTGTGGTTTCCTTTAAAGTTGATATGTTTCCATGACATTTCATATGCCTTTCAATGAGTGAAAATAATTCCACGAGGAAACATCTTCAATTAACCTAAAAATTTAATACAATTAACTAAAATACATAACAATTACAAACTCATGGAAATGGAATAAATCCTAAGACTAAGTCTCAAACTTTGAACAGATATCGTGACTTCACTATACATTAAAATCCTGAGGTGTAACCCGTATATTAGTTCTTCAATGCTAATACGTGAAAATATCACCAAAGAATGTAGTGAGATATAAAACTCAGTAAAATAAAATAAGAAAATAACTAGATATTAACCCGCCTGTTCTGCGATATAATTTAATATATTATTAAGTATAAAACAATAATATATAAATTAAAAGTAATGTTGTTTTTATTTTTAGAGTAGAACTTACTAAAACATTTATGTGTTAACAGTTAAATACATCTTTGAATAACTATATATAGATTAATTTTACTTTATCTCAAAGAAAAATGTAAAACATTGTTGATTAATACAATCCATGCAACATATATTAAAATATGATACTATTGATAAGATTTTGTAACTTTAGTGATGCAGTCCTTATCTTGAACATTTTTTTTTCTATTTAGAATTGGTTTATTGAAGTTTTTTGTTTCCTTTGAAGTGTTCCTTTATCTTGAACATTTTTTAAAGTTCAACATTTCTTTATCGTAAAAGTTGTATATTTAACTGTAATATATTTTTCATTTTATATGATTTACATGTGTATAGTTAAATAGGATAGTCTATTTCAATGAAAATATGAATACAGATTCATAAAGATTGACAAAGATGTGTATAACCTTGATCAGTATTGGATCTGAGTGTATACCAAAGACTTCTTCGAATAAAGATTACACTCCATAAGTTTTAGTCAAGAAATAGTTAACGTCGTCTTACTTAAAGTAATTGACAATACAGTATAATTACGTATACACCAACCCAAAAGTTAATTGACCCGCTTGACACTAAAATATGAATAACTTCACATGTCCCTTAAAGTTTTCCTTATATACTCAAAGATTTCATAATAACTTAGTAGAGAATAATTCTTGTGTAGACAAAAGAATTTGGACACACACAAAAGAAAAAAAAGTAGAAAATTAATAATTAAGCAATGTATAGTTTTAAAATAATTAAAAGAACTATAATTTGTTGTGTGTGACCAAATAGTATGTCCTAATTCTTGTGTCTACATAATTACTTTTTAGTAGAACGCCTTGTCATGATAACTCAAAAAATTAAAAAAAAAATTAAGTATGTAGAGATGGAGAAATTTTAGTAAAAACAAATCTCGATAAACTCAAAGTTGTAAAAATGAAATGTAAACTATTAAAGAACTAATATCGTGTAAAAGTGTATGTTTGAACTAGTGGAAAATTCACTGTAATTTTGTTTAACCTTTAAAAAGTAGCTTTTGTGAAAATCTATGTAGCTCTATAATTTTGTCAATTCAAACATGTATTAAATGATAATGTGTGACCTAGTGTGTACTATATCATTCATTCATGAGTAGTAGTTTGTTAAAAACAATATTTCTAATAGTATTCAAGATATTGCAACAATTTTTCTCTTTTATATATATATATATATATATATATATATATATATATATATATATATAGTGAGTGAATTGTTCTTTTTTGTAGTGAGTGAATTGTTATAGTGAGTGAATTGTTCTTTTTTGTAGGAGTTATTGAAATGAAAAATTTGATTAGTGATTAAAGCCTTTAAGTGTATTAGTTAGAGTTAAAGTTGCTAAATGTATGAAATAATTGTATTTGAATGGATAAGTGAAAGGGTTTTCTTTACATTATATATTGGTGAAAAAAAAATATGATAGAAGCAAACCGAAGTAGTATGATTTGGGAGGTGGCACATCAGAATTTTTGTGAGTTGGCAAAATTTGAAATATATGTCGTTCATATAGATGAGTTGTCGCCAACAAAATTCGGAACTCTATATTAATATATTATAATAGATAATAGATTTTAAGATGTTCTCAACATTACTTGTTGTGCGAAGTATGAAAAAAACTTCTCATCAATAATTCTTAAAACTCATAAGTAACTTAATAGGATTAAAATTCATATTTTAGTTATTAAGATGAATTATATACTTAACCATATATATAAATTTATAAATGTATATATTAACAATCAAAATCATTTAAAACATATATACTAGATTGTTGAAGCATACGTCACCAAAGAGTTAGTAGTTCAGAGTAAAGAAGGTCAAATATAATGACCGCACGAAGCGTCCTCCTTGCTCTTCCCTTACTAATTTCCTTTTTACTGAAGAAATTCAATCAACTCACCGTAAATATATAGTTTTTCTTTATTGAATAAATTCATTAAAGTATATATATGATGCATCAAATACTTTTTATAAGTATATATATAAAAGAATAATTAAATGTCTCATCATTAAGAGATTATCAAACAATTATTCAACTCGTATCTTTACATTAAAGTAAAATCATTAAGCACTCATCAAACTAAGCACCATCTATACAAAAACTCAAGATTTAATTATCAATCAATAATGAGGTCAAGGTTATTTTAATGATATTAGGCTCGTAGCATGAGTACTAAAATTTATGTAAATAAAACTAAACAAAAACAATAAAAAAAACACTTATATTTTTAGTCCCTCACTAAGTAAAATTTACTTAGTGAAAGCAAGATCCGTCCAACCAGAAATCTTTTCACCGATCGGAATGTTGAAAATGAATAGCTGAATGTTGTGAACACGTTGTCCAAACATCAGTCCGATCCAACGGTTTACAATTGCGCAATTGATGTTTTTCTAAGACTTATTTGAAAAAATCGGGAATAAAGTATAATCTCCTCTTTTCTCTTTTGGTGGTTGCCTTTACTTTCAAAGTAGTCGATATCTTACAATCCTAATTATACCACTCTCCACTTAAATAAGTGAGACACATGTGCTATAATATTTGGGCATTTCTCCACATAGGAAGGGAGCTCAATACCCAACGTATCTCCTTATCACAACTATGTAGAGATAATCGTCAAATTGGCGATATCACATGATTTAACAAAATCAGGAATAGGGTTTACTCTCCTCTTTTCTCTTTTAGTGGTTGTCTTTTCTTTCAAAATAGTTCATCTCTTACAATCCTAATTATACCACTCTCCACTTAAATAAGTAAGACACGTGAACTACAATATTTTGGTCTTTCTCCAATAGGAAAGGAGCTCAATACCAACATATCTCTCCATCCCAACTATGTGGAGATAATCACCAAACCGGCAATATCACAAAAATTTCAAATTTCCCTCTTGGTGATGCTTTATCATCTTATCAGAACCATTATAATCAGTATGAACTTTAGCCAACTCCAACAACTTAGTTTCTAAAACATCATGTATCCAATAAACCTCACATCAATGTGTTTGGACCTACTATGAAATGTCGAGTTCTTACCAAGATGACTAGCACTTTGACTATCGACAAATAATACATATTTGTCCTGAATAAACCTAAGCTCCTGCAAGAATTTTTTCAACCAAATCATATTCAGTAATGGCAATGAACTTTGGCTCAATTGTAGACAATGCTACACATTTTTGTAATCTCGACTGCCAAGCCACAACTCCCTCTATAAATTTAATCATATAACATGAAATGGACTTCCTTGAGTCAATATCTCCAGCCATATCTGAGTCGGAGTACCCCACCAAAACAAGTTTGTCACCTCCAAAACAAAGCCTCATACATGTAGTACCACAAAGATAGCTCAAAACCATTTACAACATTCCAATGCTCTCTATCTGGATTTGACAAAAATCTACTGATTGTACCAACAACATGTGCAATATCTAATCTTGTACACACAATTGCATACATTAAACTACCCACATCAGAAGTATAAGGAACTCGTTTCATGTCTCTTTTCTCATCTTCACTAGAAGTACTTTGTTTAGAACTTAACTTCAAATAGCAAAAGGAGTACTTACAGCCTTAGAGTTTTCTATTTGAAACCTTTGTGACATCTAATGTTTCTTCTCCTTTCTGTCACGCATGATTCTTATGCCAATAATATGTTTAGTTGCTCCCATGTCTTTCATGGCAAATGACTCGTCCAACTGCTTCTTTAACCTGTCAATCTTGGAAATATTTTTCCCAACAATAAGTATGTCATCGACATATAATTGCAAGATAATAAAACCATCTTTAGAAAATTTTCTAACAAACACACAACGGTCTGAAGTATTCTTCATGTATCCTTGGTCACACATAATAGACGCAAACTATTTGTACCACTGCCTTGGAGCTTGCTTCAAACCATATAGCCTCTTTCTTAGTCTACACACATAGTCTTCATTTCCTTCAACAAGAAAACCATTAGGTTGCTTCATGTAAATATCTTCCTCCAAATCACCATGAAGGAAAATTGTTTTTACATTCATTTGTTCTACTTTTAAGTCAAGAGTAGTTGTCAAACTCAACACAGTTCTAATTGATGACATTTTTACCACAGGTGAGATATTCTCGTTAAAATCAACACCCTTTCTTTGACGGAAACCTTTCACCACTTATATGGCTTTATACCTCATAGACTTTAAGTTACTCTCAAGTTTTACTCTATAGATTCACATGTTTTCCAAAACCCTTTTGCCTTTTGGAAACTTCACCAAATCATAAGTGTGATTATCATGCAAGGATTTCTTCTCATCATGCATTTCATCGAACCACTTTTGACTTTCTTCACTCTCAATGGCCTCTAAAAAATACTCATGTTCCTTCTAGATGCTTGTCTATCCTTGTTAGACCTCCTGAGTTTGGTTAGATATGATTCAAAAGCATCACTAAGATTCTCATCGTGTGGCAACTCATGATCTTCACTATTTGGAATATTTACCTCATCTCTAAGTCGATGATCATCAACACAGTCATGTGGCTCATCATTCTGAACATTGCCATTAGTAGTATCCAAATCAGGAATATATGACCGAACTGGATATCCATCAGCCAATATGTTATCTCTCTCAGGTGTAGTCTTCTCCACCTTAACAATGTCTTCAATAGTTTGGTCTTCCATGAACACTACATCATGACTTATGATAACATTTTTGTCTATATGATCATACAACTTGTAGCCAAATTCATCCTCCTTATAACCAATGAAGGTATATTGCTTTGACTTTGCGTTCAACTTGGATCTTTCATCCTTTGAAACATGAACAAAAGCCTTGCAACCAAAGACTCTCAAATGATCATACTTGACATTGTTGCAAACCATACCTTGTTTGGTACATCACTATTCAAAGCGACTGTAGGAGTAAGATTAATAACATGCACCGCTGTGTACAGTGCTTCAAGCCAATAATGTTTAGGCAACTTAGCTTCATAGAGCATACACCTCATTCTCTCAACAAGTGTTTGATTCATCCTTTATGCTAAACCATTCAGACATCAAAAGGATCCACAATACTCACCACCGTTGTCAGTACGAACATGTTTTAACTTATTGCATGTCTGCCTCTCCAACACTTGGTCTTTTGTCTTCAAAATATACACTCATAGTTTCCTGGAACAGTCATCAGACGTAAGAATGTGCAAACTAAAGTAGAATGTACCGACTAAAAAATTTTACCTTTAAAGGGCCAAAGACGTCTGAATGCACCAACTGAAGCAAATATGACTTTCTAAAGGGAGGATGTCTTTTGGAGGATACTCTAGTTTGTTTACCAATTATGCAGCGAGAAAATTTCTCCAAATCTACATTCTTCAATCCTAGAAGCACGTCATTTTTTTCTAAACAATTTAAACCATTTTCACTTATATGCCTAAGCCTTCGGTGCCACAAAGATGATTCCATATCCACGACATTCATACTATCTTTAGCAACCAAAGCTTTTGTCCAATAATCTTTAATAGTTTTCTCTCATCTAGCCACAACCAAGTTACATTTAATGAGTTTCCACTTTCCAGAAGAAAAATGATTATCAAAACCATTTTCATCAAGCATATGCATAAAGATCAAATTGAAGCGAACATCTGGAGCATGTTTGACTCCTTTAAGAAACATTTGCATTCCCATGTTGGTTTGCAAGCATACATCACCAACACCAATTACCTTTGATACACCATCATTACCCATCTTTCAAACTCCAAAGTCACCTAAAGTATAAGATGTGAAGAACTCTTTCCTCGATGTAACATGTAGTGTACCACAACTATCAATTATCCACATGCTCTCATCAGATACAAGATTAATTGAGTCATCATAGTCATGGAGAATAACAAGATCATCGCTAGTAGTAGTAGTAACACGATCATCATCACGACCCCTTTGTTTATGCTTACCTTTTTTGTGTTTGTTCTCCTTTTTCCACAAAAAAAAAATTCTTTTGTATGTGTCATGTTCTATGACAATAATTACACTCCACATTTTTGTATCTAGACTTGGACTTGCTTCTGCTATTTTCTCTACCACCATTAAGTTCTTTTTTATGACTTCTCCCCCTATTTTCAACGACAAAAACTTTATATTGAGATGAAGAACCCTATGCCTTCCTTTTCATCTCCTCATTCAAAATATCACCCTTAGCCATTTCCAAAGAAAAAACACCATTAGGAGCTGAACTCGTTATAGAAACCCAAAATGTCTCCCAAAACTCTGGTAAAGATAACGGTAAAAATAGTCCAAATAGCTCATCATCAAACTTGATACCCATTCCAGACATTTGATCAACGAGCCCTTGAAATTCACTCAAGTGGTCCGAAATAGATGTTCCCTACTTATACATCAAACTTATGAAACTATTCAGTAAGAATAATTTATTATTCCCTGACTTAAAGGCAAACAAGTTTGTATCTTATCCCACATAGTTTTTGCATTTGTCTCATTATCAATATGATTATAAACATTATCTTCTACATATTGCCTAACAAAACCACATACCTGTTGATGCTCAAAATCCCATTCTTCCATAGATTTATCATCCGACTTTTTAAAACTAAATATAGGAAGATGCATTTTCTTCACAAGTAATAAATCTTTCATCTTTCCCTTCCACAAATGGTAATTAGTACCATTCAAGCATATCATCTTTATATTCATATTTTCCTCCACTCTTCAAGTAAGTCAAATAACCCTTTAACAGAGAGCTCTGATGCCACTCTAATGGGGAATAAAAACATAAACACAATAACAAATAATACGCAACAAATGTAAAATTCCTCCAACTTGCAAGAACTTGTGAGAACAAATATATATGACAACAAATTAATCACAATAAAATAGCATAAAGAACACCGATATTTTAACGTGGATAACCCCTCAATGCAAGGGTAAAAACCACGGGTCGTCCAAACCAAATAAATAACTCCACTATAATGAAATAAGAGTACAAGAAAGTCTCAAAATGATGCACAAATGGTGCCTACAACCAGCCAAAATAATAAAGCACTAAAGCTTACAAATGAAAAGCAAGAAGTTCAAGCACTTAACAAGTTCCTCAAATTATAGAAGAGAACAATTGAGAATCTGCAAAAAGTTCAAGCACTTCAAGTCCAAACACTTAATTAGATCATCATTACGTAGTGCTTCATTTATTTATTTTTAGAGTACAAATTGATTAATATGGGTTAAATAAAATTTGGGCTAGAAATATTCTTCAATCATAATTCTACTGTTAAGCTTAATAATTCATAAACATACATAATTTTTATAAACAATATATTATGTAAATAATAGGTTTAATAATAAATAAAAATATAATGGTACTAACAATTATAAGAATAACAACTAACATAAACTTCAAGATAGTAATTTATACAGAATTCAAATATGTTTGTATCATATATACTGAATTGAATTAATGTTCCTAACTGGATCAATATTATTGTGGACGGATCTTTACATTTTAGGTATTAATGAATTGGATGAAATCAAGAACAATTTTATTGTGCTGTTTGTTTTCGTGATATTATGAGACAATAATTTTATTGTGCTGATCGTCAAGAATTTCATTTTTTTTCATGAAATCTAAATTGAAATTAGCTAACTTGATGCACCGATAAATATTTTCTAAAGTAATTAGAGATAAAAGGTTAAAATTTAATAACTCATTTTTTGACTGCTATAAAAAAATTATTTATTTTTCTAGCATAACTAGTTTACCACATAATATTTGTATTTTTTATAAAAGATTCAACATTTAACTAATGTCTTGGATTAAGGTTTGGGCGTTACAATGAAAAGAAAACTCAATTTTATTTTATTGAAAAGTCATTCAAGTTAAAGAGATTAAACTTAGCAACCAGTTTGATAGATATACGGAAGTTTTCTTGTAGTGAAAGAAAAAAAAAGAGAAATTTAAAATTGAGTTAACATAAAAAAAAAAAAAACCAAATAATTGCTACAGTTTAACACTATTTTTTTTTGTACAAAAAAGATAAGATAATTATTAGTCTTATATATTCAATAAGTTCTTCAACATAAAAGATACTAGTGTATAACCCGTGCGTCGCACGGAAACAAACGGACGATTATATATATATATATATATATATATATATATATATTGCATGAGTGTCTATTATGCATGTTCTGATTCTATTAGGTGTTTTATTGTGAATCTCACTTGTACAATAACTCTGATGTACTGCAATGACGAGAGCTAGTTGAAGTTTTTACAATTGAAGTTGTGCGTTTGACGATTTAAAGTTCTTGAATTTTAATTTACTTTATCGATTTTGACCATGTGACTTTGGGGATTATGATTTTTTGTAAAAGTTTAACCAATGGTTTTTCGTTGTTTTAAATGATATACTTTATAACAATAATATTTGAGGTATTTTTATAAAGTTTAAGTTTTTGCAAATTTTATACACTTCTAACATCATTTATTATTGGATATGGAGTATAACAATTTGCGCATTTTGAATTAGGACACTTTTATTCTTAAATTTTTTATTTGAATATAAAGTTTTTTGTAATTTCACTTTACTTTTTAAAATAATTACTTTTGAAGTATAATGTGTCTATATGATAATAAAATCAAATCCATAAGCCTTATTCTAACGTTTAAAACAAAATTACAAAAAAGTTACAATACACGTAAAAACTATGATGATCTTTTATATTTGAATGAATCCTTTAAATTCTTTTATCTTTGAATGCATCCTTTGATTTTTTTTTGAATTTGCATGATATTTAAAAATAAATTTAGAATGTAAAATATATAGTATATTAGTAAAATTAAACCTTAATATCACCAATCAAGACTATTTCCAGCGTAAAATTTATGTTTTGACGTTGACACGAACAATGTCACAACTTTATCAACCAAATTCCATGAATCCTTATTTGGAGAAATTGAAGCAACAAAATCTGATTTTTTTCAAACAAAGATAAACACAAAAATGAATAACGAATTTTGGTAAAAAAAAATAATTAATAAGGAATTGTGTATATAGTAGATAATATAAATGATATTTATAAGAGAGACACAAAAAATGAGAGATCATTAGTGACGGTTAACGGGCGAATTAAGAAGAATAATTTTTTTAATTAAATTAATTTGAAGTGGCGGTTGCTAAAGTAGTGCTTTAAAAATAATTAACTTTCAATTGACCACTCAATTCTCAACCAGGTCGTGCATTATATTTTATTTATATTTTATTTTTAATTTATTTTGCTATTTTTTAATTGGTCATTCACTTCTGCATTTCTCATGTAAAGCAAGTTTTATTTTTTTCTTAAAAAAAATCTTTTATTTTTAATTTATTTTTCTTATTTTTTAATTGACCATTAACTTCTCAACGGACACATAGAAAAAACTGTCAAGTCGTGGTGTATTGTATTTTATTTTTAATTTTTTAATTGACCATTAAATTCTCAACTGATGTATCGTGGAGAAAGATCGTGATGTAACAGAAGTTTTATACTTTTCTTACAAAAAAAAACTTTTTTATTTTTAATTCATTCTATTTATTTTTTAATTGGCCATTAACTTCTCAAGCATAAGCACATATTATTTCTATTAATAGAAACTTAATATTTTCTTAACACTTTAGTTTGTTGACACATGTCAAACTCGCCAATTTATCATATTTGCTTTATTACAATGTATAGATTAGTAAAATTAAAATATAAGAATGTAAAATAGTAGTTTTAAAAAAATCATTACACACCTTCACAATACTGTAAAAAACCATCACTTTTATATAAAACTGTAGAATCCATATAATGAATTGTATTTTTTTTAATTCCTAAATAAATTTTATATTTATTTAAATATATTATTATTTTTCTCTTCGATAATCTAGAAATTAACTTGAATTAATGGCTAATAATACTATGTAAATTAATTTACTTAACTAAATTATTATTTTTCTCTTCAATATAACTCTGTAGCAACACTGTTTTTAAGACGAACAACAACTATGTATGAGAAAATTTAGAATCGAATTTAATAAGACAAATCTTAGAAATATACATACACAAATGTAATTTTTTTAAACAAAATTTAAAAACATAAACAATAATAAAATATATATAACCAAGTAGTAATCTTTGTTTATAAATAGAATAAAATAACAATCACATATTGAAATAAATTTACCAGTAATTCATGTGAACACATCTACCAAAATAAATTTACCGGCAATTCATGTGAACACATCTACCAAAATAAATTTACCAGCAATTGAAACATTTTGAATTGACGTCTAATCATCTGACTATTGTACCATTTTGTAGATTCAATATCAATGTTCCATGTATCGCACAAAGTTGTTGTACATGGCTCCCTTAAGAATGTTAATCTCAAATCGAGAAATAAAAACTCACCGTTCTTCAATTATAATAACAAATAAGATCGTGTATAATTTAAATTTTGAATTTATAAACAAAAGAATTAAACCTTAACATCAAAAGAATTAAACCCCAACATCATCCATCAAGATCATGTCCAGCGTAAAATTTATGTTTTGACATTGACATCTTACATAAACAAATGGTGTCCTTGTTCCATATACCCAAAAAAGTTGTTAGATGCGACACGAACAATGTCACAACTTTATCAACCAAATTCCGTGAATCCTTGGAGAAATTAAAACAACAAAATCTGATTTTTTTTTTCGGAGAAAGATAAACACAAAAATGAATAAGGAATTTTGGTAAAAAAAAAACTAATAAGGAATTGTGTATATAGTAGATAATATGAATGATATTTATAAGAGAGACCCAAAAAGTGAGAGATCATCAGAGCCGGTTAACACGGCGAATTAAGAAGTGAAGTCTGTTTTAAAAACAATTACCTTTCAAAAACTGTCAAGTGCAATTGATTGTATTTTATTGTTATTCTTTTTTTTAATTGACCACTAAATTCTCAATCCTGAAACGTGAAATGTCAGATCGTACATTATATTTTATTTTTAATTTTATTTCTTATTTTTTAATTGGCCATTAACTTCTGCACGTTCTCACGTAATGGAAGTTTTATTTTTTTCTTAAAAAAAATCTTTTATTTTTAATTCATTTTTCTTATTTTTAATTGACCATTAACTTCTCAACGGACGCATACAATATTTCAAAAAAAAAA
>NC_021162.2:46992324-47014324 GCF_000331145.2 Cicer arietinum | reverse complement strand
TTTTTTTTTCGGAGAAAGATAAACACAAAAATGAATAAGGAATTTTGGTAAAAAAAAAACTAATAAGGAATTGTGTATATAGTAGATAATATGAATGATATTTATAAGAGAGACCCAAAAAGTGAGAGATCATCAGAGCCGGTTAACACGGCGAATTAAGAAGTGAAGTCTGTTTTAAAAACAATTACCTTTCAAAAACTGTCAAGTGCAATTGATTGTATTTTATTGTTATTCTTTTTTTTTAATTGGCCACTAAATTCTCAATCCGTGAAATATCAGATCGTGTATTATATTTTATTTTTAATTTATCTTCTTATTTTTTAATTGGCCATTAACTTCTGCACGTTCTCACGTAATGGAAGTTTTATTTTTTTCTTAAAAAAAATCTTTTATTTTTAATTCATTTTTCTTATTTTTAATTGGTCATTAACTTCTCAGGACGCATACAATATTTCAAAAAAAAAAAAAACTGTGAAGTCGTGGTATATTGTATTTTATTTTTAATTTTTTAATTGCCCACTAAATTTTCAACTGATGTATGGTGGACAAATACCATGATGTAACAGAAGTTTTATGTTTTTCTTACAATTTTTTTTTTTATTTTTAATTCATTCCTTTTATTTTTTTAATTGGTCATTAACTTTTTTGACAGACATGCATATTATTTCTATTAATAGAAACTTGATTTTTTCTTAACACTCTAGTTAGTTGACACGTGTCAAACTTGCCAATTTATCATGTTTGTTTTATTATAATGTATAGATTTTGTATTTATGATATAGTTATTAAAAAAAATAGTTTGACCCTATTGCTTGAAAATGTGATATTAGACTAGTGGCCAACAAGCATGTGCATCATGAGTGTAAGAGCCATATTTCCTACTAAACAAAAACATCGAAATCTATCAATACCTATGTCAATTTCAAGTTTCAGTCAAAGTTAAATGCATATAAATGCAAATCAGATATATACATGAATATTAAATGCAAATTTTTAAATAAAAATGCATGTATAATAAATACATAATAAGACTATGTCTCACAAATTAAACAAATTTAATAGACTCACAAATTGAACATTCTTTTGTCGGTTGCTTCTATTGACATCACAACCCACGTGGGGAGCTTCCGATCCGTTCTCAAATTGCTCTTAACTTTGACTTCAACATTTTTTGAAAGGTTTTACCAAAGATAATGCAACATTAGTCTTGATTCCATTTGTTGTGTCTCCATATCACATCACAATAGAATAACAAATATGAAAAATGGTTACGATTTTCTTTCAATTGCACTTTTTTAATTTGTTAGATTAGCAAATTCACGCAACAATTAATTAAAAAATTTGGTGAATTATGAGGGCCAAATATAAGATATTTGTAAGAAACTTATTGTCTAGTTTATTTATAAATATTATTTCGACAATTTTCATTGTAAATACTAGCAAAGCTCTTTCTACAGTTGTTTTAGAAAATGACAGAAACAAAATTAAAATAATAAACTTCTCAATTAAGTGATAATTTTTTTACTTTTATATTTTTTTTACTATTTTTGGCAAATTAATTTATTTGTGGTAGCTTAATATATATCATTGAGATAACTAAAAATAAAAATACACTTACTTTTATTTATACATAATTTTTTGGGTGGATAAAACTACCCATTAACAAACTAAATTTCGACACATATATATTTCAATTAGTAAAACAAAAGATGTTATAAAAGAGTATTATAATATATTAGTAGTATTTTTTTTATCTTAGAAAATACGATAAATTCTCTTATAATTAACTTATACAATTGTAAAATTTTAAAATTCAAATTTAAAATAAAACATATAATCTAATAATATCAGTATTTATCAGCTGAATTAGAAATTATAATATATTAATAACATTTTTTACTTCAACAAAATCTACTGTAGGAGACCAAATCTGATTAATTCATAAAATTAAATAAAGTGCAAGAGTACAGAACAACAAGCTAATTAATGATATAAAAATCTGAATTTCTGGTGGCACTGACATTTTATGATAAAATAATTTAATTTAAAGTTTATAACACATGGCAAAGGGAAAAATAAAACCAAAAAGAAAAGGCCCATGAATATTAAAAGTTTTTAGACTATGCTATAAAAATGGACCCAGCTGGCCACCCAAAAATTAATGGACACAATTATACGGATTTTATTTTATTTTATTGTAGAGTAATTCATGTGAAAATCATGGTTTGGAAAGCAAAGCATAACCACTTATAAGAACCTGAGGACAATCTGCTCTTAAAAAGTAGGACCAACTATGCAAACACATGTAAAATATAAGTGATACGTATAATGACAACACATCCAAAAATATAAATGCATAATGTTCATCTTTTTTGTGTATAGTTTCTTTTTTCTTTACAAATGTTTTGATCTGAAATTATATTTTTGAAGTATTATTGATTTTTATAAATCTTCATGGTTTTGTCTAGGAACGGATTTAGGGGTATTAAAATTATTATTCGATTACTATTTTATGTAATATTTGATATTTTACCTTTAAAGTAGGATGAATATATAATACTAAAATATATAATTTATTTAATCATATTTACTTTCATAATTAAAATTATTATTACGTGTCATTGTCAATGTCTTGATATTATTAATAAATTTTGTTGGACCCGTTTGATTGATTTTAAATTTGTTTCTGATTCTCTTCAATAAAAGATACTTTAATATGCTAACAAATGAGAATGATTATTAAACTACTTTTAATTTTGATTTTTAATTAATGTAAAATTATTTTAATTGTACCTAACATATTTTTGTGTTTAGTATCTAACGGCATTCTCTTCAACTTCAACATGGGAAACAAAGTAGCTGAATTGTAGTCTTCTCTTGGAGCCCATGTTGGTTTATATTCCTTTTACATTTTTTGCTTTTGTTTCTTTTTCTTTTCTTTTATATAATTTTCTTTATTCTTTTCCTTTTCTTCTTTATATAAATCCAATTTCTTTTTAAGAGAATCATTAAAAGACAAACACCTCTATTTTTATGCACCTTCCACTACACATTCTCTCTATACCCTCTCTAAATCTAATCAAATCCCCCCCTATATCTTCTTAGGAAAAAGGAAAAAATAAAATAAAAACATATCAACATGGCAAATGATGCTAATGAAAACTTATCTACCACATCCTCCTCATTATCTTCCTCATCATCATCAACATCAAATTCAAATTCAAATTCATGCACAAAAAATAGTCCTCAAAATGTCATGAAAAGCAAGAAAAGAGAGAGAAAACAAAACGACACAAAACACCCTACTTATAGAGGTGTTAGAATGAGAGCATGGGGGAAATATGTGTCTGAAATTCGTGAGCCAAGAAAGAAATCAAGAATATGGCTTGGGACATACCCTACAGCTGAAATGGCAGCTAGAGCTCATGATGTAGCTGCTTTAGCTATAAAGGGTCATTCAGCTTACCTTAATTTCCCTAATTTGGCTCAAAATCTTCCAAGGCCTTCAACTACATCACCAAAGGACATTCAAGCTGCAGCCGCAAAAGCAGCAGCTACTATCTTTGTGGAAATCAAGGATCAACAAAATCAAGAAGATCAAGATTCATCTTCAACTCTATCATTAGAGAATGTTCGAGAGTCTTCGAATTCTCCGTCTTCTACTACTACTGTTACTACTGCTACTACTGATGATGACGATGATGATACACTCTTTGATTTGCCGGATCTTTTACTTGATGACAAAAATGGACTTTTCTCTTATTCTTCTTCTTCTTGGCAATTATGCGCCGTTGATAGCGGACTTCGGCTTGAGGAGCAATTATTGTGGGAGTTCTACTAGTATCGTCTTAGGCTGTTATTTGCAATGCGACATCAAGTTTTTTGTCTGTAACGGCTATATTTCAACCGCAATTGAATTTGTATCATCTGCATTTGACTACAATTCTATGTAATATCAAGGATCACGACGAAACCACAATTGTGATTTAAAGGTTACCACTCAACAGAACTTGATTCATATGCATTTAATTATAATTCTCTGCAATATCAAGGATCATGACAAAAACCACTAATGTGATTTAAAACGGTAGCTCTTGTTTCACATTTAAAAACAATAGTAATTGATAAATAAGAAGAAAAAAAAGATAATAACAATAATTATTTCATGATATATGTTTATGAATCTGTAAATGTAAATGGTTGTTGTCTATAGCTATTTTTGTCTATTAATTCAATAGTGTTTAAACTAAAATATAGCAAAAAATAAATAAATTATGGCACGGTACAAAAATAATAATAAAGCAACTCTATGAACTTTATGTGTACATATGATTGAAAATTGATATCATTCTCTGTCTCTCATTATTTTTACTGAGAATAGTAATTTACTTGATTTGGGAGTATATAACATATCCCTTCTATATTATTTATTTCACTATGATTGTTTATTTTACTCAATTGAGAAAAAAGGATATATATTGTCTTAAAAGAAGTAAAGAACATTATTCTTTAATAATTTTGTTCTTAACACATTGATGAAGGTTTGATGCAGTTGACTCTAAAGCAAGGCAACTTCAAACTCTTTTCTTTCTTTTTTTATTTTTTTATTTTTTATTTTTTATCTTTTTGTTGGAAAGCCTAAATGCATTATTTGTTAATCATTTCTTTTACTAATTGGATAATAAAATAAAACATATGATAACAACTTTTGGTTATGTAAATATCAATAAGAACCCTTATGGAATATTATTTTTCCCTCAGCGTCACTTTTTGCTTCATGATTAAGTATACAAAAAATTATCTTATTCCCCGGATTGAAAATACACGCACATGTAGGTGGTATCCAAAGAAGTTGACAACATGCATCTTATGAAATAAATAAATAAATATATAGGTGCATGATTAAAGTGTTTAATTAGCAAATCGAATACTTTTCTAGTACTATTATAAGATATGTTAATTTTACTTATTATTATAAACACAATTAACTACTATTATTGTTGATATATCTTTAATTTAATTCAAAATTATTTAATGCAGATCATTGTACATTTTGACATTAAACATAATCAATTTAATTTATATATATTTTATATGAAATCTAAAATATTAAATACATTTAATTAAATTGCTTAGGGCTTGTTTAATTGTATTTTACTTTTTAGTTTTTGAAAACTATTTTATAAATAAATTTTAGAAAACTGTTTTTAAAAAGAAAATTAAAAAAAAATCTATTTGACAACTCCAATTTTTAAAACAGTTTTTGACTAGAGAGTTAAAAAAAACTGAAAAATAAAAAGTAAAACACAATTTATCTGTTTTGCTTTTTTAGTTTTAAAAAATATAATATTAAAAATAGTTTTACAAAACAGTTTTTAAAAACAAGTATTCCAAACAAATTTTTTAGTTTTTAAATTTTAAAATACTAAAATAGAGTTTTTAGAATGTAAATCAAACAAACCCTTAATATTTGTAAAAGTGATTTTTTTTCTCTTTATAATAATGACATAAAAGAGTAGCACCATAATATAAGTGATAATAGATCCTTTAATCATATGAGTTGGATTCAACTTTTGATTTGTGTGTATAATTCACTATTTTAAAAAAGTTGATCTTTAAGTATGTTCCTAAATCTCACCGAAAATGTTTGTTGGATGTATATAAATTCTAACATCAACACTATGCATATATGATTTTTGAATTTTGTATTATTTTTTCTTTTATTGATTCTGAATGTATATACAATCAAATTATATTTTATACGATGTTGAATATAATATTCGATTTTTGTGTGTTTAAATAACAGTATAACACACTTCAATTCTCAAATGAATTCATAGAGAATATTGAATGCCGAAACATTACCATAGTTAAAGCAAGATTTAAGTTTGAGTATTTTATATGAAAAAGTTTGGATAATTTGCAACAAATTGACAATTGCAGCAGCCGTGAAAAGTAATCTTTTTATTATTTTTTTCTATTTTATTAAACTCACAAAACTAATTTTTTTAATATTTTTTTACAAAAAACAATAATATTTTATTTAAAATCGAAATTTTTAATTCTTGAATAACGATATTTGTTGCAGTTTTTGATGGAATAGATTTTTTATTAAAAAAATAATGATTTATTACTCTAATCAAGGTTTTCTAATAAAGATTAATCATCGTAGTATAGTTGATATATACTTTGCACATACAATATAGTTAAAAGTACAATAGAGATATACCAAAAAGACCAAACAGCTATGTTTTCCTATTAGAATTATTGAAAGAAATAAGGTGCTGAATGACGTCACTAGAAAAGAAGGAAAAACAAAAGCATAAAGAGGATTTCACAATCAAATACTAAAAATCTTCTTGACACTAATTAATAATTGAACACAATTTACTTTGTAATTGGTCATTTTTTTGATTAAATGTCACAATCAGTTAAGTATTCAAAGTACAATCATTACTGCCAGCTTTTCCCCACAAATATTTATGCTAATACAAACAAGTAGGCCAATTAATAAACGTTAATCGTTGTATTTTCATGTAATAGTCTAAGCTGAGTAAAAAAAAAAAAAAGTAATAATCTAAGAAAAATTAGTGCAAAAGAGGATTTAAGAATGTTATGCGAATTGACAACGGTCTAGTGAAATGACCGATTAATTGAGTCTAGCAGCAGATGTTAGATTCAATTTTATTTCAATTAAATTAAAAAATGTTAATATTATTAAATGGATGTATAATATTGAATTTTCGAATACAAGATATTTATTTAAATTAATTATAATAAAATTTATTATATTTATTTAAGTTAATTATAATAAAATTTATTATATTTTTTAGAATAAATTTAAAATTAATAATCTATTTTTTTAGTGAATTTATAAGCAGAAAATTTACATTCACTCTATCACCATATATAAGTAATAGAAAAATAATGAAAACCATGTTAAAAAAAAAGAATATTTTTCATTTATATGTAAACCTACTAAAAAAACCATACTTTGTCATTTTTCCCAAACTGTGTGATATCAACAAATCTAAGGAAAAATTATTGAGATCTTTTTGGTTATTTCACTTTTTTAATATTTTTATTTTTATTGTTATTTGGACAAATAAACTTTTAAAGGCAGTCATCTAAGATGTCTTGGGTTTATTTTACATTTTTTTTAGGTTTTTTTTTTGTTTTTTGAGATCCTCAAATTAGGTTCAATTTTTTTTTTTTGTTTTACGTTGTTTCAATTTTTCTTCTTTGCGGTGCTTTGTTGTTGTTACTTGTTTGGTTAATTGTGATCCTAGATGTTTGTTACAATTCAAAAGTGAATTAACAATAAAAAGAATTATAAAGTCTCTTGCGTTGCCAACTCCAATTTTAAGAGAAAAGGCACGTGTTATGTTTATGAAAAGTCAAATCATAATGCACCTCAATGCATATATAGAATGAGAAATTAAAGTAAATTCAACAGTAAAGATGCTGAACGAGGTGATATAATTCTTACGATCGTTTCTCAAGTCAATTGTGTGACCATTAATGTGAATAAATAAGTAGTAGACTCTAGGACTACATATTTGTGTAAACAAGTATGCTTTGAGCTCCTACACTTCTCTAGATAGGGGTGGACAACGAATTAGGTAGTGCGGGTTGGGCCCAAAAACCTCAATCAGTCCAAACTGTAATTGAATTCTACATGCTAAATTTCGCCCAATCAATAATTCGGGTTAAGTGGGTCAGAGAATAAACAGATCTCAAATTAAAAGGATGGTTAAATATAATTTCACCTTTATTTAGGCCATTCAATTTTTTTATCCAATAACATTTTTGGTAACTTCTTTAGCAACTTTTTATGAAGTAAATCATTTTTAGTTTTTATTGTTTGGTACAATTTTTTGTTTATTTTACTTTTACAATTTGTTCCTTTAAAATTAGA
The DNA here is from genome assembly GCF_000331145.2 of Cicer arietinum. Lineage (NCBI taxonomy): Eukaryota > Viridiplantae > Streptophyta > Magnoliopsida > Fabales > Fabaceae > Cicer > Cicer arietinum. The sequence goes on along the minus strand of NC_021162.2, from coordinate 47,006,406 downwards.
TTATTTTGTCCCATTTTCTTTATAAAATGAGTTTTCCATATCTCTAATATTTACTTGTTATAGATAACAAAAAAATAACCATCGAAACAATACTAATATATAGTCAACCAATTTTCAGATACACGCCACTTTATAAAATATAAATATTATGTGAAATGTAAATTTAATACGCATTGTCTATTTAAAAATACTGAAATTGTTTCAAATGACTCTATACCAATATAACAAATCAATACAAATAATATCATGTTTGTTGCTCAATCTCAAAAATAACATCATATTTATTGCCTAATATGAAAAAACTTAATACACACTTGTCATCTTTGCTTATCAATATCAGAAATTGTATAGAAATTAATTAGTAATTAATTAGAGTACAATGACCATACAACAAACATAATATAGTTATCTTAATCTTTTCTTTCAAGCTCAATAGATGACTATAAAACAAGATGCCACAATTATTCTCAAAGCTCGTAACTAAACAAAAGAACAAACTGCAATAATAAAAAAACATAGTTAATTCAACGCCAATAGAAAAAGTAAAATATATGTGTTTCAAAAACTATTAAAAATTCAAAATAGGTGAAACAAATCCTCCTTTTAGTATTAAAATTTAAATTAAGTATATGGGTTCAAATCTTTGCATATAATGTAGTCAGTCCATACTATTAATTGATATTACATACTACAAAACTTTTACTACATATTACATGATCAACCAATGTATGAATCAATTTTCACTATACATACTACATACAGTTTGACATAATAATCTTGCAGTTCAACATAATACACAATTTTTACTACTATACATACTACATACAATTTAATATACATTTTTCAACTACTATACATACTACATACAGTTCAGCATAATAATCATGTATTTAGAAAGAAAACAAACGTAAGCATACATTACACTTAGAAAAAATATAATCATGCGTTAAGAAAAAATAAAAGCAATCATACATAATAAAAAAACACCAAAATGAAAATAAAAAAGAAACATTAGGATACACTTATAGTGTTCTTGCTCTTCACCTATGTGTATGCTACTAGGTCTGGCTACTTGACCCATCTTTCCAAGCCACGACATCAAAAAGATAAATAAGAATGAGTAATGAATGAGTAATTATTAAGAAGAAATCAACATTAAGTAAGAAATATAAATACATCTGAATTGTTTGATTTCAGCAAGCAAAGCAATAAACCTAAAAAACTAAACATGACATTAAATTAAATTGAATTTAAAAAAAAACAAATCAAAGTCTCAACTCAAAGTCCCATAAAAACAAATCAAAGTCCTAAATAAGACAAGAATACCATAAATAGAAGAAAACCTCTTATCTCCCATATTTGAAAAAATTTAGAAAGATGTTTTTGCAAACCAATAAGTTTAGAAACTTGAAACAAAAACCCAAAGAGATAGACATATAAATAAATATCAGTAAATCTAACATAAAAACAAAATGAATATATTAATATAGCAAATTACTTCTGAAATCTAGAAAATGAACAATTTTTCTTTGAACATTTGACAACAATCCCAAACCAACAAGCATAAAAAAACTAGAAAACAATAACATATTACAATATTAGTACTTAGTCAAACCCTAACATTCAAAGACCGAATACATCAAACCATAATCATGATTAAAACAAGGACTTTTTGTACTCAACATTTCTAATATTGATACGAATGTTTCTTCTTTTGCTTACTTGATCGACTTATATCATATTTGGCATGCTAGATTATGACATATTAATTTTCATATGTTGATACTATATGACGTCTTGGTTTGATTACTTTGATAGATAAAGAACATAGAAAATGTGATTGTATGTGTAGAATCTAAATAAAGAAAGAAATAGTGTCCCCTGTTAAACGTGAATCTGAATTGTTTAGATTAATTCATACTAAGTTAGGACATTTGAAAAAACTACGAGTAGAGGATATTAGAACAAATTTGGTTTGAACAATTATGATCCTAACTTATTTTGAAGATAACAAAATCATTTTGTGGGCACAATTCAAGTACCAACATTCTAATCAAGTGTGCAATTCTCAAATCAAGTGCATTTTATATGATCTTACATTGTATCCTTTGATGATTGGATTATGATAAAGGAATGCCAAGACTCCGCTTCTAGTTCCATATGTTAAGTCTGGTGAACACGCTTTGAAACAGACCTTTGATAATTCTGGCAAATACAAGTAATGCTCTGATTCATCTACATCTGATGACTACAACAAGCATCTGATCGTCCGCCTCTGATAAACTTGACAAACAAATGATTTTCTGCCTCTGATAATCGCATCGAGTATCTGATCGTTTGACTTTGGTTAATAATGTATGTTCTAATAAAAGTCAATGCCCTGTAGAAGACAAAGTTTTTGTGCATCCTCTAATAAACACCCTAAATTTGTTGTGATCACGAAATCACATAGTTTTCCTAATATGATAATCGAGATAGAACGATTCTCATTTCAACTATCTATTTGGGACTCAAACTAATAAAGTTAAAGCATGAAGTGTCTAATTTTGATCTAGTAGTTTAGATCACATGATTGCATCAAATGCATGATTATGTGACAATGGAAAATCTTTACACTACATTCACGCAACTATATAGTTGATAACTTGGGTCCTCTGACATTTCGTGTTTTGACTTTGTATTTTAACTCAAATTATCAAAGTGAAACATGAAATCTATCAATGATTTTTGATCAAATAGTCTATATCATGTGACTATTTTCTGAAGATCTATTAGACATGATATGTTCATCGTATCCTCTACTTCTCTTGTCTTTATACCAAGATACACAGATCTCTATAAAATAATGTGTAATCCTTACTTGCAAAACACAAGAAACAACACATTACAATAAGCATAATACAACCATCTCTGCACTCTTTTTCTTAATTTCTATTTTATCTAGTGCTGAGAAGTATTTCTAAGAATACAACTTTGTGAACACCCTCTAGTGAGAGATTGTTTTTAGGAAACCTAAACTTACTCTTTTGTAACCTAGCCTAGTAGTGGCTGCATATCTCAACAGCTTGACTGCACTAAGCTAAAAGGTTGAGAAGACTCAAACACAATTAGCGTGACTAGTAGGTCTTCAGTAGAAGTGTAATTTAATGGTGAATTAGTGGATTAAATTTTTCATGTTGAAGGGATTAGACATAGCTGTCGGGTTGTCTATGTTATTCTGTTTATTCGTTTTGTTTTCATTACTTTGTTTTACTTTCTTAATAAACGATCTTTAAAAAGAAACTTCTACATCCCTCATGATCCTGAAATCTTGGACATAGTCGAAGATGGCTATGAGGCTCCAAAAGATGCTTTTGGTGTTGAAATATCGAGAAAGCATTTCGACACTGATCAAAAGAAACAATGTAAAATGCATCATAAATCCCGAACCTTCATGATAAATGTTATCACCTTCAAAGAGTTTGAAAAACGCAACTACAAAGAAATAGCAAATAGTATATTTGATGCTTTGGTTCTCAAATACTAAGGAAACAAGCAGGTACATGAAGCCAAAGAAAATCTACTCGTCAGAAAGTATGAACTCTTTCAAATGAAAGAAGATGAAGACGTTAAGACAATGTTCTCTAGATTCCAAACTATTGTTTATGGACTAAAGGTTCTCCAAAAGAGCTACACTACCTCCAACCACGTCAAGAAGATCCTCAAAAGTCTTCCTAACAAGTGGAGACTAAAGGTAATAGCTATTCAAGAGGCTAAGGATCTAAAAAAAATACCTCTAGAAGAGCTATTGAGCTAGTTCAGATCCCATGAGATTGAACTGGTTGAAGATGACATCAGAAAGAAGTGAAAGTCCTTGGCCTCAAATCCCAAGGAAAGAAGATGAATTCAAAAGGCACTACAAGCTAGTGAAGACCCAAATGAAAGTGAATTGGATATTCAGAGTGAAGACTCAGTTGATAAAAAGTGTCTCTTATCTCAAGAAAAATCCAGCGCATGTGGAAGAATAAGAAAAAATCTTTTCCCAAAAAAGATTTTAGACAATCCCAAAATAGCAAGTGGATACTAAAGGTAATAACTATTCAAGAGGCTAAGGATCTAAAAAAATTACCTCTGGAAGAGCTATTGAGCTAGTTCAAACCCCATGAGATTGAACTGGTTGAAGATGACATCAGAAAGAAGTGAAAGTCCTTGGCCTCAAATCCCAAAGAAAAGAGATGAATTCAAAAGGCACTACATGCTAGTGAAGACTCCAATGAAAGTGAATTGGATATTCAGAGTGAAGACTCAGTTGATAAAGAGTGTCTCTTATCTCAAGAAAAATCCAGCGCATGTGGAACAATAAGAAAAAATCTTTTCCCAAAAAAGATTTTAGACAATCCCAAAATAGCAAAGAAAAAAGTGAAAAACTAGATAAGAAACGACTCATCTGCTATGAGTGTAAAAAATCGAGTTATTTCAAATTAGAATGTCCTAAACTTGAAAAAGGAAAATCCCAAAGAAAATATTTCAAGGAGAAAAATAAAGGTTTAATGGCTACTTGGGATGACTCTGATGAAGATGAAGAGCATGCAAATATGGCTATAATGAAATATACTCACTCTGACCCTAACTCTGCAATGAATTTGTTGATGAAGAAATTGAGGTATTGTCTAACCTATCTCATAATGAACTTATAGATATGTTAAATGAGTTTCTCAACAAAAATCATATAGTTTCTTCAAAAGTTAGGTCTCTTAGAAAAGCTCATCACATCGTAACTAATAAATGTAGTTCCCTTGAAAAAGAGTTTGAAAACCTAAAAAGGAAAAATCTAACTTTGAAAGAAAATGTTCCAAAAACATCAGAGATAGAATCTGAAACTCTATTAAATACGAAAAAGCCTTTCAAGAGTTTCTTGCAATGACATAAACAGAAGCAAATGAGCTTCTATGATATTTGGTGTTAGTAGAAATAAAAATATGGAATTGGTTATGAAGAACTAGAGAAAAATTCCTAAGGTTAATATATATGATACTACTTGCATACACTACCTAAAGAAAGGTCGCAATATAAGAACTTGTCCTATGCAAAAAAAAAAAAAGAAAAACATGGAAAGAAAAGACACCTTTTAGAACTAATAGACAAGAAACAAAACAAATTTGGGTACCTAAGAATAAAATAATCTATCTTGCATATATCCTTAACAACAAAGTTAAAACACCAGTCGTGTTACCTGGACAGTGAATGCTCATGGCATATGATGGTAGAAAAGTCTATGTTCTAAGACCTGACCCTCAAAAATGGAGGATTCGTAGGTTTTGGAGATGATCAAAAGAGTAAGTGACAGTGATTATGATGTTGTCTTCAAGCAAAAGTCATGCAAGACAATAAGTCAAATAGATGGAACCATACTATTTACTAGGCAAAGGAAAAACAACATTTACAAATTAAACTTATTTGACTTGGATAAACAAGAAGTAAAGTGTCTTATGTTTGGAAGCCAGGAACAACTAGTTTGGCACAAAATATTAGGACAGTCCAATTTTAGATTACTCTCAAAATTGAAAAGACTTGATTTAGTCAGAGGCTTACCAATTCTTAAGTACAAATCAAATGTTCTTCATTATGCATGTCAAAAAGGGTAACAAACAAAATCTTTGTTTTCTTCTAAAATTGTTGTCTCCACTTTTAGACCACTTGAACTTGAACTTTTACATCTTGATTTATTCGGCCTTACAAAGTCTACTTCTGTGAGTGGTAAAAAGTATGGACTCATTATTGTTGATGATTATGCAAGATGGACATGAGTAAAATTTCTAAAACATAAGGATGATTCACATAAAGTTATTGTTGATGATTATTCCAGATGGACATGGACAATGCTTTGATTCTTCTGCATCTGATGACTACAACAAGCATTGATCGTTTGCCTCTGATAATCACATCAAGCATTCGATCTTTTGACTCTGGTTAGTCAATGCTCTAAAGAAGACAAAGTTTTTGCACATCCTCTAACAAACACCTTGAATGAGTTGTTTGTCTGAAGATCCATGAGACATGCTATGCTCATCGCATCCTCTGATCCTTTTGTCTTTATACCAAGATACGCATAAAACAAGGATTCATTTTGATAAGATTTTAATGGTGAATCAATATTAGAAGATTTGCTACGGAACTTCATGATACATGCTAATTTATTACAATTAGGACGAAGGTTAGAAACCTTAAAGATCTCTACAAAGGAACATGCGATCCATACTTGCAAAGCACAAGAAACAATACACTGCAATAAGCATAACATAGCCGTCTCTACACTCTTGTTCTTAATTCCTGTTTTACCTAGTGTTGAGAAGTATTTCTAAGAATACAACTTTGTGAACACCCTCTTGTGAGAGATTGTTTTCAGAAAACCTAAACTAGTTCATTTGTAACTTAGCCCAATAATGGTTGCATCTCTCAACAACTTTATTGCACTAATCTAAGCTAAATTGGTTGTGAACGTAGTTATCGTGTTGGTCGTGACCCAAGATGAATTGGTTGTGTTTTTATTTTAATTCACTATGTTTTCATTACTTTGGTTTAGTTTTTTTATAAATGGTTTTTAAAATAAAACCCAATTTAAATCCCCATTTTTTTTTGTTTCTCGTTCTACAAATGACTCAAAAGTTATTATATAACCCTTGTAGATGTTTTTTGAGGTTCACTAAGGTTTATTTAATTAGACATAAAAATGAAGCGTTTGATATGTTTTTGTCTTATAAGGCTAAAGATGAAAATCAATTAAATAGGAAAATCCAAATAATTAGATATGATCGAGGTGGTGAGTATGTAGCTTTTAATGATTTTTGTGAAAAAAGAAGGAATTATTCATGAAATATCTTCTATGTATTCTCTTGCATCTAATGGTGTAGCTGAAAGGAAAAAAAAACTTTAAAAGAAATGATGAATGCAATGTTAGGTAGTTCCTCTGTACCTAATAACCTTTGGGGTGAAGCTAATTTAACTACATGTTTTATCCATAATAAAACTACCCATAGAGGTAATGTTAAGACGCCTTATGAATTATGGAAAATTTATCAATCTAATTTGAAATATTTAAAAGTGTGGGGGCCTAGCTGAAGTAATGATTTGAAAATCTAAAAAAAGAAAAATATGATCTTAGACCTCTTATTGATTATTTATTAGTTATCATGAACATAATTCTGCTTATTGATTTCTTGTACTAAGAAGTGATGTACTTGATTGCAATACAACTATGGAAACTAAGAATGATGAATTTTTTGAGAATATATTTCCACTGAAAGTTGAATATGAAGGTAGTTCTAAGAAACCTTTAGAAATAAGTTGTGAATATTCTAATGAAAATTTAAGGAGAAGTAAAAAAAACAAAGAAAAGATACATCTTTGAAAATGACTTTTATACTTGGTGATAGTGAGCCTATATTATGAAATTATTTCTTCTTCTGATTCAAAATTTTGGAAAGATGCTATTAAAACCCAAATTGATTCAATTTCTAAATGCAAAACTTGAATATTAGTCGATTACCTCCAAGAGAAAAACCTATTGGTTGCAAGTGGATTTTTAAAAGAAAGTATCATCCTGATGGGTCAATCAACAAATATATAGCTCGTTTAGTGAAAAAAGGCTTTTCTCCAAAAGAAAATATTGGTAATTTTGATACTTTTGCTCCAGTATTGATACATCTATTTACAAATTTGTTATACATCAAATGGATGTAAAAACAACTTTTTTAAATGATGATTTAGAAGAAGAAATTTATATGACTCAACCTAAAGGATTTGTAGTTTATAGTCAAGAGGATAAAAATGTGTAAACTCCTCAATCTTTATATGGTTGGAAACAATCACCAAAACAATACAATGGAATGACAAATTTAATGACATTTTGAATAGTGATAGGTTATCTTCTATCAAAGTTGATAAATGTGTACACACTAAATCACTAAATTGAGAACATGAAGTTATAAGCCTATATGTGGATGACATGCTTCTTTTTGGTACTTGTATTGATATCTTGATCAAAACTAAAGCATTTTTTGCATATAAAATGAAAATGAAAGATATAGGTGAAGCAAGTGTAATTTTGGGACTAAGATGTTGGAACTAAATTGGTTTTCTTCTGGTGATTTTGATGCTAACAAATGTATTTTATGAGAATATTTTGTTTGGACTAATGGTTTCTGATCATAGCATTTGGGCACATGTTTGTAACTTTTTAGTTTAGTATTTTAAAAGCTCTTTATAGCTTAGAATAATTTTTTTAGCTTGTTTCTAAACTTTGAGTCGAAATTGAATTATAATTTTATTATTTGCATTTTGACTCTTGCTCGCTCTATAGGCCATAACCTGAGCTCTGGATATCGGATTGGCGTATACGAGCAGGCGTTAGAAAGCTAAAGATCAGAGCTATAACTTTTGTTTTGGAATAAAAGCTCAATGCCGAACTTTACTGGGCATAAATTGCAGATTTCGTAATCTGGACTTTTGTAATAATTTTAAATTACGGGCCACTTGTTTTTAAATCCTAAACCCTAAAGCTCAATATCGAATACTATATATTGGGAGTTTTGTTTCTTTTCTAGGACATGAAGTTTTGGGATTCATATTGATACAAGGAATAAACACTTTTTATTTTAATTTAATGGAAGACTAATTTTATAAGATTAATCCACGAGTTTAGAGTTTCATCAACACCTTGAGATTCAGGTTACACTGTCAATTTCACTTCATGATTCTATTTCTGTTTATTTGATTATATTGATATTCTGATTGCTTAAATTGAATTTCAATAGGATCGATTAAATTCATTTGACAAAATTTGATTTCGGTTTATAATTTAATTGAATTATAATTTTGCGATGCTTGATCGTTAATTGTAATATTTTGATGATTGTGATGCTTAATCCAGTCAACGAAATCGAATTCACATAGGACTGATTACGCTTGTTTGATCAATTCTAAAGTCAAATAAGAATAGAATCACGAATTAGAAATTAAAATAATTGATAGAATTTGTGATAGGTCTGAAACTCGAATAAGTGGATTAATCCTTTTGCTCATCTGTTAAAATAAAAATTAAAAAAAAACTCTTTCAAATTTCAACTTTCAATTTGCCTAATATTATTATATCATAAGTCATTGCGAAGCGACTCGAGTTATTACCTCTATTTACATTTTATCAATTGTATTTGACCCGTGTGCAACAACGGGATCAAATTTTTACTGTTGCCGAGGACTCTCTAATGAAAATATTAACCAATTTTAGAGTATTACTAATCATCCTAACGATTGTTTCTTCGTATTTTGTTGCTCTACAGATCGGATAGGCTTATTGCAAGCTCGTAGGCACGTTGTTAGTTAAAAAAACTGGTTTCAAGCGATTCTCTCGGATTGTCCCGAAATTTCGCCAAAAAATCAGAAAAAAAATCAAGGAATATTACTCCCATAGAAAGGACTTTCTAAGGGATTCAACACTCAAAATCCAAAATTTCTTCGTTTAGACCATTTTTTCAATTCATATTGTACAAAAATTCCAAAAAAAATTGTGTTGCATTTATTTGATTTTTATAAATTTTTTGTGGTATTTTTATCTTTTTTGGATTTTATTTGATATGGTTTTCGATTTCTCACTTCAATTATTGAAATTTTCATAATTGTGATTTTGCATTGTATTGTTATGATGATTTATGACTAAGGCTAGTTCTGTAAATCTGCATTCCCAAACCTGAAATACATAGGACATTTCATTTACGTCGTAGACTTAATAGAGCTACTAGTGCTAACGAGTCAGAGTCAGATAGTGAAAGTGACAACTTGCTGCAAACTATGGCTGATTCGAATAATATAACTTTAAGACAACTTGTTGCACCTAATGTCAATTATAATGCATTGTGTATCACATATCCTGAAGTTACTATACCATTTGAACTTAAATATGGTTTAATACACTTGCTTCCAAAGTTTAATGGTCTTGCAGGTGAGGATCCCCACAAACACTTGAAAGAATTCTATGTTGTGTGCTCTACCATGAAGCCTCAAGGAGTCACAGAAGATCACATTAAGCTGAGAGCCTTCCCATTTTCACTCAAAGTTGCTACCAATGACTAGTTATACTACCTTCAACCATGTTCTGTTACAAGTTGGAATGATCACAAGAAATTGTTTCTAGAAAAATTATTCCCTGTCTCAAGAGATGCTTCAATCAGAAAAGAAATATGTGGCATTAGGCAGATTGACAGAGAATTATTACATGAGTATTGGGAGAGATTCAAGAAATTAGTGTCTAGGTGTCCTCATCACCAGATTTTTGAACAATTGCTCATCCAATATTTTTATGAAGGCTTGCTACCTATGGATATAAGCATTTTGGATGCTGCTAGTGGGGGATCACTTGTCGATAAGACCCAAGAAGCGGCAAAGGCTTTTATTTCTAACATGTCCGTTAATTCTCAGCAATTTACAACTAGAAGCAATTTAGCAGTGTTGACAAGGGGTGTGAATGAAATTCAAGCTTCTTCCCACAAGGATTTAGAAGGCAGACTTGATGAGCTTACATCTTTAGTAAAAAAATTGGCAATAGGTAAAATCCAAGCAGTGGTCTATGGTATTTGCACTTCTCTAGAGCATCCTACAGATTCATGTCCTACATTGTAAGAAAATCCAATTGTTGATTTGGTTGACGACACTTACCCCGATATGTTTGCTACTAACTTTCCTTCATTTCCTGGTTTTGATGATACTTATACTTGTGAATTATGTACATATACTCAATTGTGCTATGTGTGCTCAATTGTACTCCGAGGGTGCCTAATACTAGTACACATGTGGAGAATAACATAGGTCCTTCAAGTAGTAACATGTTAGGTGTAGATTATTATAACTATCAACGCTTTGAGGTGATGAATGATATGATTTCGGATGTTGTTGGGGTTAATTTTTCATTCAATGAAGATCAATATGACGATACCAATGGACTTCCGAATGAAGAAGCTCAGAGATTTTATGATCTTTTGAAAGAGACAAATAAACCATTGTTTGAAGGATTTCCAAACTCAAAGTTATCAATGTGTATTATACTATAAGGTCTAAAGTCTCAATTTCATGTTCCTGATTTAGTTTTAGATTTGATGACTAAGATGATGCTAGACGCAACACCTGTTAGAGATGGTTTGCCGCAAAGTTATAATGATGCTAAACGGTTAGTGTCAAAGTTAGGATTAGGTGTCAAGAGGATTGATTGTTGTGTTAAAGGTTGCATGTTGTATTTTGACAATTAATTTGGTATAAATGATGCCAACTTAGTTGAATGTAAGTTTTGTCAACAACTAAGGTATCACCAAAAGAATAACTCTAGGGTAAGTAGGGGAAAATCAATTCCAAGGAAAGCAATGTTTTACCTACCTATTGTATCAAGATTTCAGAGAATGTTTGCATCAATACAAACTGCATGAAAGATGACGTGGCATTATGAGAATAGAAGAAATTCAGGTGACTTGCACATCCGTCTGATGGTCAGGCATGGAAACACTTTGATCAAATGCATCCTGATTTTGTGTCAGTTCCACGCAATGTAAGACTTGGATTATCCTCATATGGATTTACGCCTTACATACAAGCATCGTCTACTCCTTATTCTTGTTTGCCGGTTATTGTTACTCCTTACAATCTTCCTTCTGATATGTGTATGTCTAAACCTTATATGTTCTTAGCTGCTGTGATACCAGGTTCTTCTAATCCTACAACTGGTATTGATATTTTTTTACAACCTTTGATTGACGATTTGAAGAGGTTGTAGAGTGGTGTCTTGACATATGATATTGCTCGGAGACAAAATTTTATGATGAGAGCTGCTTTGATGTGGACCATTAATGATTTTCTCGCTTATGGGATGTTGTTAGGATGGGGCACCCATGGTAAAATAGCTTGTCCTATTTGTATGGAAGATACAAAAGCATTTACTTTAAAATTTGGCTGGAAGGCATCGTGGTTTGACTCGCACTGTAGGTTATTACCTGCTGATCATGCATTTAGAAGGAACAAAGCTGCATTTATGAAGGGTTATGCAGAAAATCTAGGACCCCCGCTTAAATTGACATCAGAACAACTTTGGAATTAAGCAAAAGATATGCCAAAGGTACATGTTGTTAATGGTGTGGCTTGTAAACCACAAGGTTATGGACAATGGCACAATTGGACAAAAACATGTACTTTTTGGGATCTACCGTATTAGAAAGATAATATTTTGAGACATAATCTCGATGTTATACATATCGAGAAAAATTTCTTTGACAACATATTTTATACTGTGATGAATGTGAAAAGGAAAACAAAAGATAATGACAAAGCTAAAAAAGACATAGGTATATATTGCAGACCACCAGATTTGTTGTTGGTGGAGCACAACAGAAAGACTCTAAAACCTCATGCGAATTACACTTTTTCTACTAAAGAAGCCAATTCTGTATATCGTTGGATCAAAGAGTATTGTTCTAATTTGGCAAGATGTACTGATGTAGAAAATGGGAGGATGCATGGGATGAAAAGTCATGATTGTCATATATTTTTAGAGTGTTTACTTCCTATTGCTTTTAGTGTTTTACCGACACATGTATTGAACCCACTTATTGAAGTGAGTCAATATATCAAGAATTTGTTTTCTTGAACACTCATTGATAAAGATCTCATCAAGATGGAAAATGACATTCTGATTATTCTGTGCATGTTGGAGAAAGTATTCCCTCCTGGGTTTTTTGATTCCATGGAGCATCTATCAGTGCATCTTGCAAGTGAAGCTAGGCTTGGTGGACCAGTTCAGTATATATATATATATATATACATGGAGCTTATTGTACATATCATTTACATTGTAGGTTCATGGGTTATTCAAAACGACCGGTGAAAAATAAAGCTAGAGTTAAGGGCTCAATTTGTTCATCTTTCCTAGACCGTGAAACGACACACTTTTGTTCTCATTATTTCAACAATGAAACGTTGTCACTAGTGAACAGAAGAAATGATATTGATAGTGTTATACGTCACCCACAAGCTTTATTAGTTTTTTGCTTGTCTGGTCATCATGTTGGTAGGGATTTTCCAACTTTCTAGCCAAGTGACAAATTATTTAATGCGGCACATGTTCACGTTTTGATTAACAGCACTAAAGTTAAACCATAAATTGAGTACGTTTTAAATCCCTCTTCATTTTTTATTATATTTATATGATTAAATTGATATTCACCATATATATGGTCATCGACCAGGGCATTTTTAACTACAGGGCAATCATCTATTGATATACATTCAAATTTCCCATTATGGTTTCAACAACAAGTAATCTCGAAGAAAAAACTCCTATCGACATCCACTTGAGGCACCTATCTATGGGCCCGAATAGAAGTTTCAAAGAATGGCACACCTATTATGTCAATGGATACAAATTTCACATTGAACCTTGGACCAAAGGAAAAGAAACAATTAATAATGGAGTTTGTATGAAAAGTGTGTCTGATAATGGTGTAGTAGAAGATTTCTACGGCATAATTGAGCATATTTACGAAATTGACTATACGTTCCTAGATTATGTGAAAAAAGTGGTGTTGTTTTACTGTAAGTGGTTTGATCCATCTAGCAGAGGAACTAAGATCAATTTGATATCCAATATTGTAGACATTCGTATGAGCAAAAAATATCCACTGTTTGATCTATTTGCCCTGACCCATAATGTAAGACAATTGTATTATGTTCCTTATCCATCAATGGTCAGAAAGCAAACAAGGTTGGTGTGTTGCAATCAAAACAAGACCAACGAGTGGAATCGAAGAAGTTGAAGCATGTCAAAATGAAGAAGTTGCTGGATGAAATGTCAAATTTGGATCATGTGATTGGAGATGAGACTATTAGCCAACTTTGTCATGAGTAAAACATTGGAGAAGAAGTTGATGAAGAAGAAATAGAAGAATTAGAGAATGATGAAGGCATTGACTTAATTCACTCATCAAATGACGCAACGATGATGACGATGACGAAGACAATTAATTAATTACGTGAAATATGTGTGTGTGTATATATATATATATATATATA
>NC_021162.2:46972284-46992305 GCF_000331145.2 Cicer arietinum | reverse complement strand
ATATATTTGTTTATTTATGTTTATTTATAATTTATTTATGTATATTTCATTATTAATTTATGTTAATTGTACATATACATATTTATGTTCAGTGTCGGGAGTAGGAGGATCAGGAGGATCAGAAGGATCGGAAGGATCAGGAGGAACATAAGCGGCGGGAATACGAGGCATATCCCAAACATCACGTGGTAAGAAAAAAGTTGTTAAACCACGTGTTGTTAATGACCATTTCTCATGCCGATGCCGACGATTGGTACTAGTGGTGGAGCTATTCCTCTATATCCTGAGGTCCCTATAGAGCCTTATACCATAGACGAACTAATGGAACTCGGGTGTGTTGATTGCTACAACCGCATTATAATTATTCCAGAAGGAGATGGGTATGTAAACTATTTTAAATTATGATAGTTAAATATTTCATTATTGTCAATTATTGCATTTTGCATTATTTTATTAATTAATTTTTATATTTAATTTGCATGTAAACTTTGAAGATACCTTCCTTTTAAATCATCAGCAAAGGCAATTTCTGAAGTCATACAAGAGAAAAAGCAAAGATTAATAGAGCCTCTGAGAGGGGTACCAGTACTCATAAGGGAGGGTCTATATCTGCTGGAGAAATTAAATATTATATAGTAATTACTATTTATAGTATACATCTATTAACTTATATTCAATTAATCATCACATTTCACCAACTAAACTTGATATTAATTTAATATTTTAGGAAAAGCAACTTGGAAGGGAGGTCACTCATGCATAGAGACATTGCTATCTTCATGTTAATCCTGAAACAAATGAGTATACTGATGGATTATCACAAATGATTCAGGTAATTATTATATTTTAATTAGCCCTCTAAATTATTATATATTAATTAACTATTTTTATTTTTTATTTTTTTATTTTTTATATAGGAACAACTTCAACAAGTCATGAAAGAATGGGATGATCATCAAGCTACTCTCTCTCCTGCTCAGCGAGCTGGTCTAGTGCAGCAGAAACAATATGAGACTGCAAGTTGTATGAACATTAGTGGTGGCAAGTACAAAGGGTGTGTGTTGGGTGTTGGTAGTTTATCCTCAACATTTGTGAAAGGTCCAACAGACAATATTCAGACTGAGACGTCTTGTTCTTATGCTAGTACGGATCGATCTCATCGTTCGTCGATAGATAATTTTGATCAGTTAAAGGAGCAATGGGCAAGTGAGCAAGAAGAAAAGACACAACAATTGATACAAGCAGCAATTGATAAACTAAATGAGGAATGGAAACAAAAGTTTTAAGAGCAGCAGCAGCAGTTTCAACATCAACAATTTTCATTTCTTCCTGTGTTTCATCAGCAGTTCCCGCCTCGGCCTCAGTACTTGCATCAACAACCACTATTCCAGCAGCAACAAAATTACTCTCAACACAACAAGAACACTAGGATCCTCCGAACTCTGCCTTTCAACACAACAAGAACCAATGTTTCAGCAAAAACAATATTTTCATAATTATCAGTATGTTCTGTTATCTTCACATCAACTTCCTCAACCTCAACCAGATCAAACTCCATACCGACCAATTATGCCAACAGCTGGCTTGATCAAACCAGATTTAAATCAACCTCAACCAGCTATGGCTCCTCCTTCGACTAGTCGTGGTGTAATCCAAGATGAAATCCAGCACAAATTAACAATACTTTTGAGGGACTTCTGTCGTCGGGTAACATTCTAGCAAATAATGATGGAGGGAGTGGAGCTGATCAGATGATTTATTACGATGATTGATTTATTTGAATAATTTCATAATTTTATTTTTGGTTTGTATGAACACATTATATCTTGTCCTATTTAATTATGGTGTGTTT
The DNA here is from genome assembly GCF_000331145.2 of Cicer arietinum. Lineage (NCBI taxonomy): Eukaryota > Viridiplantae > Streptophyta > Magnoliopsida > Fabales > Fabaceae > Cicer > Cicer arietinum. Next base: position 46,990,453 of record NC_021162.2, on the reverse strand, counting down.
AATTTTTGGTTTGTAAGACATGATTTATTAATTTTGGAATGTTTTATTTGGTTTGGTAGTAATTACTTTAATTAATATTAATATTATATTTTTTTTATATAATAGTTATTTTAATTTTTAAATTTAATTTTAATTGAAATATTATATTTTAAATTTTAATTTATATTGGTATTAGTTTATTATATATAATATATTTAATTTGAATTTAAATTTAATTTAAATTTTAATTAAATTTTAATTAAATTCAAATATTATATTTTAAATTCAAATTTTAAATTTAGATTGAAATTAATTTATTATATATGATATCATTTTTTAATATTAATTTTGAATTTAATAAAATTATTTTTTTAATAAAGTGAAACTTTTGTGGCGGCCTAAACCCTCACAAAATATATTTTTTTTTTAATTTGTTTCATCCTTTGTGGCAGCCTAAGCCCTCACAAAGGGAGACATCTGTGGCGTTTTTCGATTGTGGAGGCCTAACGCTTGGATTGTTAAGAACGTTTAATTAAGTGAAACTTTTGTGGCGCCTAACCCCAAAAGCAAGAACATTCTTCGATTGTTAAGAACGTTCTGCACAACAATATAAACAAATGTTTAATTACTTTATAATATATCTAACGCTTGAGAAGTGTTCCAAACGATTATATTCATTTTAAAATAAATATTCGAAGCCTTTTTATCATTTATAAATTGAAGATCAATTGTAAGATGAAGGCAAGAGTTCAATTTACAAATCTACCATCAATTTACAAATCTTTTATCCTCTACTTGTTCAAGCAAACTCTATCTCTCTTCACTATACATCGTTTGTCTTTCATTTATCTCAAACAAGTGTTGACAAGTTTCAAGATCCCAAAACTACACATCATTTGTAACTCAAGTCTATCTTTTGTTAGATTTAGTGTGTTTGTAAAAAAAATGCTTTCTAGACAGAAAGGTGATTGTAAAAAATCATTTCTAGGTTGAAAGGCGAAGATTGTAAAAAATCTTTTCTAGGTTGAAAGGCGAAGGTTGTGAGGACTGGACTAGCCTAAGTTGGGTGAACCAATATACTTAGCACTGATCACATCGTGAAGATTTATTTATCACTCACTTAGCACTGATCACATCGTGAAGATTTTTTTCTTATATTACTATCAAAGATCGTTCTCATTTTATTGTTTATCAAACCAAGATCATTCTTGAGTTAATTTAAATTAAGTACATGAATCAAAATTTTAAAAGGCTCACAATTCTAACTCCCTTTTCTTGTGTGTGACATTGCTACTTAAATTGGTATCAGAGTCTGGTTCTAAGGGTTGGACACTTAACAGTTTAAGATGAAAATATTTTGGAAGAAGTAATGTTATAAGCTAGCATGTGCTTAATGCAAAAACTTAGAAAATAATGAGATAAACAACTCTGAACTTTGTACTTTATGTGAACAAATGGAAAAATAATTTGTTAATCATTTATGTGATTCAAACTTTCTTGCTAAAAAATGTGGTTTATTAAAAGAACAACTCCATTAAGAAAAAGAAGAAAATGAGAAAGCCCAAGCTATGAATGATGAACTTATAAATGACCTTCAAAGTCTGCAGCAATCTTATTTAAAAATGGTTGAGCAACAAAAGTTTCTAAATGAGATAACCATAGAAAATCATCTTCTAGAATGTTATGAAACTAAGGAAGAAAATACCTCTTTAAAAATAGAAGTTCATGAATTGAAAAATGACTTAATCAACTTGCAAAATACCACTGAAACTTTTCAAAAGAACATGATAACTTAAGAAGAGATATTTGACAAAAATGATTTACATATCAAATTAAGAAAAAAGGTACATACTAGAACATTCTCTACAAAAGCAGAACATTCTCCGCAAGAGCATAATATTCTTGACAGTAAATATGTTTATATCCAATCAAAACTAATGTTTCCTATTACGATGATATGATTGAATAACATCAACAACTTCTAAATGAGTTTGAATCATTTTCTTTTGGCACTCCTACACCTACATCACAATTGACCTTTCCTCTAAAACATTTCCTCATGATCAAATTATTGGAAGAACTAATTGGGAAGGATTTGTTACTGGTATCAAAACTGTTGTTGGAGGTGTAACTACAATGGTTGACATGCCTTTGAACAATCATCCAACAACTTTGTCTAAGGAAATGATGGACTTAAACTTGAGGCAGAAGTTAAAGAACTTGATTGATATTCCAAAAATATGACAACAATGTGGCTACTAATTCTCAAACATAGCCAAAAATAATTCAATGAAGCCAAATAAAACAATCTTGAATTAATGGCATAATGGAAGAACTCTCTCAACAACAAAAGCTAAATTGTCTCATTTCAACCATCAATGAAGATAAATGAATGAGCATGAAGAAAAGCTCTAAAATATTCGAAGATTTCCTATTGTTGAACAAGATCACTAAAGGTGATACACTCAATTTCAATTCTTATGAAATTTGCATCATGGTAAGTATGAATTTTTTTTATGATATTATGTGATTGATTAGACGCTCTTTAAATAAAGAGTGCATATTATTTTGTATACAAGTATGACTTTAAAGTTTAATTGATTAAATCACTCTTTGTTGGTACTTGTACATGCATATGCCTAATTCCTATCCTAAATTAAACATGTTTTCACTCTTTGTTCCTACACTTTTTATGATGGTGAACAAGTGTTAAAATCTAGTTTGATAATCAAATTGAGTGTCCTTGTTCTAAAGACATTTAGAATAAATTAGTGTCTTTAATAATTAAACAAAAGGTTGTTTGGTCAAGTATAATTCATTGTAAATTTTTGTCACACTTTGCACAATAACATCTTTTAACTTATCATGTTAAATGAATTAACAAAATTTTCTACAAATTCACCTCTTTATATCCTTGAAAGTATTCTCTATCACGTTCTCAAATATTTTTGCATATATTGAGTAATTTATACATTGTTTGATGATTGAGTATAGTTATTTTAATATGGCCTTTTAAAAAAATTTGAGTTTATAATGAGGCTTTTGAAAAAGATCCTTCTACAATATATTTAATTATATATCATAGTTTAGGATTTATATTTGAAGGATTTCAACAAGAGAATATAATATATGTTTGGTCTTTATGAAAATGAGTTGTGTCTTTTGTTGCTTTAAAACTCAAAACTAATCCAAAAAGATTATGACATGAAGTCAAAAGTTGATATTTGAGCATTTTGAGGCATATTAATATATGTCTTTGCAAATATTATTTGTTGTTTATATCTTTTATGAAAATTGATCTCAAGTGTTTAAATTTATTTTAAGCATCATAGATAGAATTAACAACAATAAAAAATAAATAAATAAAAAGCCTCCTACAGACATACTAATGAAAGTAAGCTTGAACATGTGCCTTATTGTTATATTGTGTGTTTGCAAAAATATTGTAAAAAAAAAAAAAAAATTTAATGTGAGCAAATCTCTTAGCATATTTTTATTCATTTAAATTATTATTTTTTTTGAAATTACAAACATTATTAGCATAACATTGTTTCTTAAAAGCGAAATTATATTTGACATGATGTCACATTCATCTTATTTTTGCTTCCCTGTATGCGCTCATTCTCTCTAGTTTCAAATATGAATGATGGATCTATTTATAACAGTAAACATGATCATGTTTAAATCAAAATATTGTCTCTTGTGAAAGAGGATGAATAGCAAAGAGACATCTTACTTGTTTTATGGAACTTTGAATTATTAAAGGATATTAATTTCATAATCTTCAGGGAGAGTTTTTAGAAAATATTATTTTTCTTAAAACTTAAGTCAGCTAACTTTTTTTCAATATATAGAGAAGAATATACATTCATTGTTAAATTTCAAGTGTGTTAAAATGTTTGAATATGTTTGCATATAATTATGTCATATTGCTTTTGTTATCATTATCCATATCTTGATTGCAACATTAACTAAAATGATTTTTGACCATTATACATGCTATGTTCTTTGATGTTAAATTTGAACTTACAAGTTTGTTATGTGAATGCACTGATCAACCACATGATTTCTATGTGTAGTATACTCATGCTATTGTTCCATACATTTTTACTTCAATTTTGATTCCCCAACCTTTTTGATAGATTACAAAAGGGGGAGAGAAATATATGATGGATATAGGATGGAAGTAATTAATGAAGAATTTTAAGAATTAACCTCTTGCATATGTTTAGGGGGGGTTTAATTAGAATGAAAAGAATTAAACTCTTGCGTGTGTTGAGAGGGAGTTTTTAAAATAAGAGCTCTCTATGATTATTATTAGAATCAAAAATTGAAATCTATATTAATATGTTTGTCAGCATCAAAAACAGGGAGATTGTTGAGACTAAATCTCAAATTAATATTTTGATGATAATTAAACAAAAATTAATTAAGACTTCTAATTATTATTCTAAGTGTTTTGGTATCTAACATGTGTGTTTGATTATGTAAATCAAATATAGTTACCAAGAATTTCAAGCTAGATCATATTAAAGAGGATGCCAAAAGTATACAAACAGAATGAAGAACTTTCTTGACAGAAGTCTGAAAAACGAAGAACGTTCTCCACAGTACTTACACAACAAGTATGACCATATCCTATTTTAAGGAAAAAAAATACTCCTGGGATTTAAAAATGTGTTTCCAGTATTCCACTGGGAATATACAGGGATCATATCAGCAAAATAATCACTCCAAAAGACAAAAGGAAAAAGCTTTGGATCATGAAAAATCAAGCAAGATCATTTCTCCAAATTCAGCAAGATCATTCTCCAAATTTAAGCAAGAATCAAGAAAAATCTTGAGTGGATACTTCAGTATATCTCTAAGATGTTCATACACATGATAAATGGATCATGAATCATTGTCAAAGATGACTGGCATAAAAGCTTATAGTTCAACATTCTTCAAAGCAGAAAAGGTGTGAAGGAGAACATTATTGGTTTTGAACAACAGTGAAAATCTCACTTGGGTGAACCAGTATACTTTTTGTGTGTCATCTTTCTTTCCCTTCTATCCATTTATTTATCACTCACTTAGCACTAATCACATCGAAGTTTTTATTGTTATATTACTAAGATAGAACGTTCTCCTTTTATTATTTATCAAATCAAGGTCATTCTTGAGTTAATTTAAATTAAGCTCAGGAATCAAAATTTTAAAAGGCTCACAATTCAAACCCCATTTTCTTGTGAGTGACATTGCTACTTCAATTGGTATCAGAGCCTGGTTCTAAGGATTTAGCACTTAACACTGTAAAAGGAAAAGATTCAGGAAGAAGTAATGTTAGAAGCCAACATGTGCTTAATGGAAAACTTAGAAAATAATGAGGTAGCCATCTCTGAACTATGTACTTTATGTGAACAAATGGAAAAAGAATTTCATAATCTTTTATGTTATTCAAACGTTCTTGCTTGAAAATGTGGTTTATTAAAAGAAAAACTCTATAAAGAAAAAGAAGGTAAAAGATTTTCAATCTCATTTAAAAATGGTTGAGCAACAAAATATTTTCAATGAGATAACCATAGAAAATCATCTTCCAGAATGTTCTGAAACTAAGGAAGAAAATACCTCTTTAAAAATAGAAGTTCATGAATTGAAAAATGTCTTAACCAACTTAGTAAATACCACTGAAACTTTTCATAAGAACATGATAAGTGAAGAAGAAACGGCGAGTTTTTTATGTCTAATTGATGACTTGGTTGATTCCTAATTTTAGTGGAACCAGCCAATTAATCAAGGAGTGTTGATGCACTTGTTCAAAATCTCATAACCCGAGTCAAGATCACTAAGAGTCACTTTATAGACCTACGAAATATTTGAGAGGTACCATGAATTATGGTATTATGTATAGTGGATTTTCTACGGTACTAGAAGAGTACAATGATCCTAACTAGATCTTTGATTTAGATGAGACAAAATATACTATTGGGTATGTACTCACACTTGGTGGTGGTGCGATAACTTGGAGATCAACAAAACAACATATAACTATTAGAACAACTATGGAGTAAGGGTTTGAGCTCAAGAGTTGACTGGTACTAAAGCTAAGTGGTTAAGATTTTTTTCGGCAAATATTCCTTTAGGAATAAAACCTGTTGAGACAAAATCCCAAACTAATGTTTTGAGGATAATTAAACAAAAGGTTAATTAAGACTTCTAATTATGATTCTAAGTGTTTTGGTATTTAATATGTGTTTTTAAGTGTATTAAAACAAAAAAGATACCAAATATTACAAAGCAGATCTTATTAAAATCAAGAAAGCAAAATAACAAAACGAATAACGTTGTTGACAGGTTTCTGGAAAACGAAGAACGTTCTCCACATCTGCCATAAAATAAACAAGAATGATCATATTTCAATGTAAAAGATTAGATCCAGAAAGTTGTATTCATTACATATATTCATCAAGAAAAAACAAGGATCTATCTAAGCAAGAATCATTCCAAATTTTGAAGGCTCAAAACCTTGCTTCATAAAATGCATAAAGCAAGATCATTCTCCAAGTCAAGCAAAAGCAAGTACAATTAACAGGCTGTAAAGGACTCTGTTGTTTGTACCTTCAGACAGACCCGCACACGTGACTTAAAGCAAGTAATCATTTCAGACAACTAGCAGGATCACAAGTACAAGTCAGCTCATCTCAAACCAATTTGAAGAATATTCTTGGATCTCAAGAACATTATTGGTTTCAGCATGAACAATCCTGCTTTATGGTTGATCTTAGCCATTCACTTACTCATACAGATGGCCTACTTCCAACGGTTAAAAGAGATGTCATAAGCTCTCTTGAAGCCAATAAATAAAGTTTCACTATGAAGAACAAAACACAACTCAAAGTGCCAAGTAAAACATCAACCATTCAATCATACTCGAGCTTGTCAAAATCATTCTAAAGTTCAAGTTCCATTCTTTGAGTGTTTTTCAAATCAGTGATAACTGAGTTCTAAAATACATAATCTATTTCTCAAACAAGAGTTTAGCAATACCCAGATTCTAACATATGTGAAGTGAGAATGGCAAATTCTGGTGAAATTATATTTTCTGCATCCAGAGAGAAAAACCTTTATGTTTTATACATTGAAGAACTACCAGTCGAATCTTGCCTCATGTCCATAAAGAGAGACAAGTGGATATGGCATAAGAGAACTGGGCATGTGAGTCTGAAAACGATTTCAAACTTATCAAAATTAGATCTTGTTAGAGGACTTCCTAAAATAAATTTTGAAAAAAATAAAATATGTGAAGTTTGTGCAAAGGGAAAACAAGTTAAAAGTAGTTTTCACTCAAAAGAATTTATATCAACCAAAAAACCTCTTGAACTACTTCACATTGATCTTTTTGGTCCCATCAAAAGCACTAGTCTAAGAGGTATGAAATATGGATTTGTCATCGTAGATGATTTTTCAAGATACACATGGGTACTTTTTTAAAACAAAAGGATGATGCATTTGATGCCTTCAAAAACTTTTGTAAAATGGTTCAAAATGAAAAGGAATCCAATATAATCACTATGAGAAGTGATCATGGAGGTGAATTCATTAATACATCTTTCAAAACTTTTTTTGATGAACTTGGTATCTCTCATAATCTATCTTGTGCAAGAACTCCTCAACAAAATGGAGTTATTTAAAGAAAGAATAGAACTTTGCAAGAGATGGCAAGAACGATCTTGGAAGAATCAAATGTTGAAAAGTACATCTAGGCAGAAGCTATAAACACATCTTGCTACATTTTGAATCGTGTTTCAATTAGAAAAATCATAATCAAAACACCATATGAGATCTGGAAAAATAGGAAACCAAACATTTCTTATTTTCACATTTTTTGTTGTTATTGCTACATTTTAAACACCAAAGATAACTTGGGCAAGTTTGATGCAAAATCGGACAAGGCTATATTTTTAGGATATTCAACATAATCTAAGGGGTATCGTATTTTTAATTTGAAAAAAAAAAAAAAAAACTGCTGAAATAAGTATGCACATATTATTTGATGAGTTTGATGATTTTGATTTAAAAAAGAAAGATGATGAAGAGGAAGAACAATATGGACAAACACATCAGATTGTTCCCCAGGAAAACGAGATTGATAAACAATCTCTATTTCAAACTCCTCCTAGAAGTTGGAAACTAATAGGTGATCATCCTCATAACCAAATCATTGGAGAAACAACTGATGGCATTAGAACAAGAATGTCATTTGAAAAAGATGAAAGCAGCAACATGGCAATGATATCCCAAGTGGAACCCAAATTCATCAAACAGGCTATAGTTGATCAATCTTGGGTTGATGCAATGAAAAAAGAACTTCTTCAATTTGAAAAAAAAATAAAGTTTGGACCCTTGTTCTAGATCCACTAGATCAAACAATTATTGGAACATGATGCGTTTTCTTAAACAAGCTAGATGAAGAAGGAAAAGTTGTTAGAAACAAAGCAAGGTTAGTTACTCAAGGTTATAATCAACAAGAAGGAATAGACTATGATGAAACCTTTGTTCCAGTTGCAAGGTTAGAAACCATGTGAATCCTTCTTGCATATGCATCATATCAAAATATGAAACTTTTTCAAATGGATGTTAAAAGTGCATTTTTAAATGGATTTTTAAATGAACAAGTTTATGTTCGTCAAACTCTAGGTTTTGAAGATCAAAAGAAACTGAATCATGTTTTTAAACTCACCAAAGCCTTGTATGGTTTAAAGCAAGCTCCTAGAGCTTGGTATGAAATATTAAGTTCGTTTTTGATAAAAAATCAATTTTCCCGTGGAAATATTGACACAACACTTTTTAATAAAACAAATAAAAATGATCTTCTCATTGTTCAAGTGTATGTTGATGATATTATTTTTGGATCAACAAATTGAGATATTTTATTGGTTTACAAATTAAACAACATAAAAATGGAATTTTTATATGTCAAGAAAAATATATCAAAGATCTTTTAAAAAAATACAAAATGAGTGAAGCCAAGATTATGACTACTCTCATGCATCCATCATCCTCCTTAGATAAAGATGAAAATGGACAATCAATCTCTGAAAAAGAATATAGGGGTATGATTGAATCATTACTTTATTTAACTGCAAGTAGACCTAACATTGTTTTCGCAGTAGGATTATGTGATAGGTTTCAATCTTCATCAAAAGAATCTCACTTAATTGCCGTGAAAAGAATTTTTCGCTATCTTGTTGGTACTACTGATCTTGGCCTTTGGTATAGCAAAGGTTCTCATTTTGATTTTGTAGCTTATTGTGATGTCGATTATGCCGATGATAAGATCGAAAGAAAGAGCACAAGTGGTACATGTCAGTTTCTAGGAGAAGCTTTGATAAGCTAGTCTTGTAGAAAGCAAAACACAATTACCCTATCCACCACTAAAGCTGAATATGTCTCAGCAGCAAATTGTTGCTCTCAAGTCTTATGGATCAAAAATCAACTTGAAGTTTTTTCAGTAAGATATTCTCATATTCCAATATATTGTGATAATACTAGTGCCATTAATTTATCTAAGAAACTTATTCAACATTCAAGATCCAAACATATTGAAATAAAACATCATTTCATTAGGGATCATGTGAATAAAAAAGAAATTGAATTAATCTTTGTTGATACAAAGAATCAGTTAGGTGACATTTTTACAAAGCCTCTTGTTGAAGAAAGCTTCAATTCCATCAAAGAACGCATACAAATCATCAAAAATCCTGCTCAAGATCGTTAAAATTGAAACCAGAACATTCTGGTCATAATGGAGAACATTCTCCATTTTGAGCCTGTTTGCTCAAGAATGATCTTCGTTTTTTCATCATGATTTTAATTTTAAACCAGTTTTTCAACTGAAACGTCTGCTACTTTACAAAAGGTAATGGCTACCCATGCTTGTCCTGCCACATTATTTCACTTTCCTCCTTCCCAATACATCTAATCACACACGTGGCACTACCTCAACTCACAAACCAACTACAAAAAATAAAAAACGTTCATCTTTCTCCACTAAACAACAACTTCAACCTTTTTCTGAAAAAATCTTCTCTCTTTGTCTCCTTCTTCCTCAAACTCTCATTTTTTTTCAAAAAAAATGGCTCGTACCAAAACCACATCACACAAGAACAACAGATCACCAACACCATCGTCATCTCCATCATCATCTCTAGTTTGTTCACCATCACCTCCACCTAAACCAACACCTCCACACTCATCCTCAAAAAATAAAAAACGTTCATCTTTCTCCACTAAACAACAACTTCAACCTTTTTCTGAAAAAATCTTCTCTCTTTGTCTCCTTCTTCCTCAAACTCTCATTTTTTTTCAAAAAAAATGGCTCGTACCAAAACCACATCACACAAGAACAACAGATCACCAACACCATCGTCATCTCCATCATCATCTCTAGTTTGTTCACCATCACCTCCACCTAAACCAACACCTCCACACTCATCCTCAAAAAATAAAAAACGTTCATCTTTCTCCACTAAACAACAACTTCAACCTTTTTCTGAAAAAATCTTCTCTCTTTGTCTCCTTCTTCCTCAAACTCTCATTTTTTTTTTCAAAAAAATGGCTCGTACCAAAACCACATCACACAAGAACAACAGATCACCAACACAATCGTCATCTCCATCATCATCTCTAGTTTGTTCACCATCACCTCCACCTAAACCAACACCTCCACACTCATCCTCAGAAAGAACATTATCGGATTTACATGTCTTCATCTCCAGAATCCAGTCCTCAACCCATTTCACTTGCTTCTCTCTCCACCATGCTCCCTTCATTGTATCAATGCCCTCTTCCTCCAATAAGTCAATGCCCACCCCATCTTCGAAAATCCCTCAACCCTAGTTCCAACATGTCATCTTCCAAACGAAGATCAATGCGTATTTTAGTCGGTATTGGTACCTCTAAATCCAAAAATATAGACACAACAATCTATACGATTTCTGATGATGATTCTGAACCCTCACCACCAACAACACTTTCCAAATCACAAATTGTCCCTACATCACAACCCTCCAAACCAAAATCCCCTGAAATTTCAAAATCCCCAAAACCTCATTCAAAATCCCCAAAATATGCTTCCAAATTACTTTCATCCACAACCACACCTTCTAAAGCTAAACCAAAAATTCCTAAAACCAACTCGTCTTCAACACTCTCGTAGTTTTTAGCTTCCACAAAACTCAAAAACCCTAAAAAATTACAAAAGACAACTCAAGAACGTTCTTCGTCCAAACTGCCAACTCAAGAACGTTATCCTTTCCAAACTCCAAACCCAAACACAACAAAAAAATTCCAAAACAACAACCACTAAATCCTCAACCAACCCTCCTTCTTCCAAAATATTTATTCCACCCTTGATTCCTTCAAAGTTTCAAAAACTCTATACTGAGAAGTGGGCTCAACGACCTATCGGCATTGATCGAGTTTTTATTTTTGACAACCTTCAAGTGGAAGGAATCTCCATTCAGCGTCGCACTAATGCACTTGGATGGACTGATTTCCTCAAAATATCTAATTGTTATTACCCTGAGGTCATTCGAGCATTTTACTGTAAAGCTGAAGCATTTGCAGATAAATATCCCTTATTGTCTCCACTCTAAAAGGTATTGAAATTCGTCTAGATCCTTTAATTCTAGATGAGATTCTTAAATTACCATCTGAAGGACTAACAATCTTTGGAAAAGACTAGTACACAACCTTGAACACTACTAAAGAAGAAGTGTTTCAAGAAATGTTTATTGATGGGTCTACAAAATTTCTCTTAGCTGATCTAAAACCACTTCCCAAAATTTTCAACAGTATAAGCCAACACTCAATTTTACCCTACTGCGGCAGCCATGAATTTGTCTCTAATAATGATGCACTAGTCATTTATCATCTTCTTCATTGCAAGAAGCTAAATCTGCCTACCTGATAATCCAACACATGATTGCTACAATCCACAAGGATTATAAGAGAAATATTGTTCCATATGTTATGGTTTTCTCAAAAAAATTCAAGCATTTTCAAATTCCCTTGTTGACTGAAACCTCCAACATAAAGATTTCCAAATTCTCAACAAAAAACATATCTCATATGAAACAACTTCCCACCATCCCGCCCTCCCCAAAATCTACCTTCAATCCATCTACCACTAAGAGGAAAAGGACTACACGCTGCTCTGCTATCAATACTGAGCAATCCTCACCTCAAGACATTTTTCCCCTCACCCACCTATTGAAAAACGTCCTATGAATGTCACTATTCCACAACCTTTCAATATTGACCTCAATCAAGTTACTCCTACAGTTTCTACAATTCCAACTTTCACAAATCTTTTCTCTCAAGGCAATATATGCCATCAACTTCCTGTTCAGAAAAATTTCCAAATGTCACCAGCTTTTGTGTCACCACAAAAAACCACAACTCCATCCATCTTTGGAATAAGCCAATATTTGGTTTTTCCATATTCAGACATAGTTGGCACGTTTGTGCTCCATCATTCCGCTCCAAATTCTATTCCTCACATCAATACTTCATTTGCCACTCTATCCACTTTTTGTACCACTACTGCTCCATCCCAAAATACTCCTACTGACGATCAACAACGTCCCTCTAAAAGGACCAAAATGGAAGGGAAACATCAAGAACATATAAGGAAATTCCCAGTATCTTTGATGCCCTTCAAACAATCATAGCTAGGCAAGCTCATCAGGACAAGGAGCAAGCAATCCTGTGTGACTAGATTTGTACTTAGCTTGCTCACAAGCTCGGATTGGAACCTCCCATGCTTAATCCTCCTCCAACGTTTCCAGACATACCTCAGCCATCCTTGTCTCCATCGTCTGAAGGGTCTTCACCTTCTTTGTCCTTCTGATTTAACTTTAGCTTCACTCTCCTATTCCTTTTTCCATGACAAATGGGGAGAAGTTATTTAGATTTTTAGTATGATCTGAAGCTATTTTTTTGTATGACTACTTATGTATTTTGTTTTTGTTTGGAACCACCTTGTATTGAGCAAGATCCTTATGCTATATCAATGAAAAATTATTTTTTTGGTTCAAATAATTAGTACATATTGAGGGGGAGCTCTTACTAAAAAGCTCTCTTAATTACTATTAGAATCAAAATAAAAATCAGAATTAACATGTTTTGTCATCATCAAAAAAAGGGAGATTGTTGAGACAAAATCCCAAATTAATGTTTTGATGATAATTAATCAAAAGGTTAATTAAGACTTATAATTATGATTCTAAGTGTTTTGGTATTTAACATGTGTTTTTAAGTGTATTAAAACAAGATAGGTACCAAATATTACAAAGCATATCTTATTAAAATCAAGAAAGCAAAATCAGCAAAACGAAGAACATTTTTGACAAATTTTTGGAAAACGAAGAACGTTCTCCACATCTGCCATAAACAAGAATGATCAAATTTCAATGTAAAAGATTAGATCCAGAAAGTTGTATTCATTCCATATCTTCATCAAGAATAAACAAGGATCAATCTAAGCAAGAATCACTTCAGAATTCGAAGCCTCAAAACCTTGCTTCATAAAATGCATAAAGCAAGACCATTCTCCAAGTCAAGCAAAAGCAAGTACAATTACCAAGCTGCAAAGGACTCTGTTGTTTGTACCTTCAGACAGACCTGCACACGTGACTTAAAGCAAGTAATCATTTCAAACAACTGGCAGGATCACAAGTACAAGTCAGCTCATCTCAAACCAATTCGAAGAACGTTCTTGGATCTCAAGAACATTCCTGATTTCAGCATGAACAATTCTGCTTTATGGTTGATCTTATCCATTCACTTACTCATGACAGTTGGCCTACTTCCAACAGTTAAATGAATTGTCATATGCTCTCTTGAAGCCTATAAATAAAGCTTCATGATGAAGAACAAAATACAACTCAAAGTGCCAAGTAAAACATCAATCATTCAATCATACTCGAGCTTGTCAAAATCATTCTAAAGTTGAAGTTCCATTCTTTGAGTGTTTTTCAAATCAGTGATAATTGAGTTCTAAAATACAAAATATATTTCTCAAAGAAGAGTTGAGCAATACCCAGATTCTAACATTCTCAAAATCACTACTTTGTAACTCAAGGCTATATTGTTAACATAGCTTGAGTAGTGTGTAAAATCCTTTTATGATTAAAAGGTAGATTGTAAAATCCTTTTTGAAATAGTGTTAGGTAACATATGGAAATCCTTTCTGAAATAGTGTTAGATAACCTGTGAAAAAGAAATTAATATGTGAAACATTAAGAGAAAAAAGACTTCAGTCAATTGATATTAGCAAGTGATGAGAACCCAACCTTTGTCATTGGAGATCCCACGAAGAAGGTTCAATGTGGTAAAACCAAGTCACTTATTAATTCTACTAGTACTAATTTTGTTTTTCAATTTTGTCATTTTCCTATGATGTATTTGTGTATAGTGCTAGACATTGCATTATTTAGAGGTTAAGTTATAAAGCTTTTAACGATTTTCATATCCCTTCTGAATATGTATGATTTGCACCATGGATATGATGAAATCACCTATATGAGTGTCATGTGGGAGCGCTTGCATGCGATTGTGGTGAAATTTCTAGAGTACTCATGAATATCGGATGCACACATGACCTATTAGCGTAAAAGGCGTATTAGCAAGAATTGTGGGGGTGTAATGCGACAGGTAAATCTCTAACATACATAAAGTGTTTTTGGTTCATATAGCTTGACTACACCAATTCACTTGTGTGTTCGGTCTTACTTGTCTATGACTAATTCGTATACTACACATGAAATATTTAGTTTCTCTCCATGTTTGCTACACATGTTTCGGACTGCAACATTAATCTCATATTTGACCACATTATGTTGAACAGGTAATATGATAAGTATGTAACCAAAATAAAAAAGTTAATATGAGAAGTAGTACAGTATTCACCCGTTGCCAAGTTCCCTAGTACCGGTTAGTTGTTTTCTCCACATTTAATTATGTCTCTTCTATAAATATAAAAATAAGAAACAGTGAATTTACACTCACTTTATCACGATATATAAGTGGCTCTGAGTTGTAGAAAAAAATGAGAACCGTGTGAAAAGAAAAATAATATTTTTCAAGTCTTCATTTTTATGTCATTCCACATACACTTTGTCCTTTTTCTGAAACGGTGAGACGAAGAAATCAATTATTGAGACCTTTCTAATTCTAAGTTATTTTACGAATATGTAGAGTATCTAAAATATTTATTATACGCGTCGAAGAGAGAAAAATAAAAATAGCTCATCAAAATGAGAAAAATGATTATAATAATAAGTATAACGATGTTTATATAATGAAATTAAAAAATTAATTTCTAACTAGAGTTACTAATACCTAATTAAATTAACTAACTTATAATCAATTTTACATTTCTGATATCTCTTCGCAAATTAAAAGATGTTTGTGACACTTTTAGTTTATAATGAATAACCCAAATGTTGGTACAAAATAAAGAAATACAATGATAAATGCTAAAATACATCAACTAAATAATTTTGAAATGTCGAAAATAAATTGGCTAAATTTTTTTTTTTAGAAGATTTATTATTCGCTTGAGATAAGAATAAGAAAGATTCTAATGTAATCTTACATACTTCATATTTTTGTTGTAGAAGGTGTTGAATCGAATCTACACTACGCCAAAAATGACATTTAATAGCGCTCCTTTTACAGCGCTTGCTAAATACAAGCGTTGTTGTAAGTATATTTTAAAAATAACGGAGCCTTTCACAACACTTTTTTGACAAGCGCTGTGAAAAAAGCGCTGTTGTAGGGTCATATAGCGTTTGCGCATAATGTTATAAGACTTTTACAGCGATTTTCGCAAAAGCGCTGTAAAATGAAGTGCTTTCGCGTATTATTTTACAGCGCTTCTTTCACAAGTGCTGTAAAATACATGCGTTTTCAATCAATTTAACTACATATTACAACGCTTTTTGTACAAGCGCTGTAAAATACATGCGCTTAGCGCTGTGAAAAAAGCGCTGTTGTAGGGTCATATAGCGTTTGCGCATAATGTTATAAGACTTTTACAGCGATTTTCGCAAAAGCGCTGTAAAATGAAGTGCTTTCGCGTATTATTTTACAGCGCTTCTTTCACAAGTGCTGTAAAATACATGCGTTTTCAATCAATTTAACTACATATTACAACGCTTTTTGTACAAGCGCTGTAAAATACATGCGCTTTCAAATATTTGAACTACCTATTACAGCGCTTTTTTTACAAGCGCAGTAAAACACATGCGCTTTCAATCAATTTAACTACCTATTACAGCGCTTTTTGTACAAGCGCTGTAAAATACAGGCGCTTTCAAATAAATATAATTTACTTTTAAAACAAATTTACGAACCCTCATCACCTCTACTCTAGGAACCCTCATATCCTCTACGTATTGTGCAGCCATCTACATTGTCTCATGTATTTTTTAATTTGTTTTTGTCAAAAAATCTTTAGTTTTTTAATAATTGAAAACTAAAAATTGTTATATATATATTAAATCTCTTTTTTTTGAAATTTGTTCACCTGTTCTGTTTTGAAATCTTTTCTGTTTTGAAATTGTTATTAGATATGTTGATATTGGTTTCTTTTTGAAATAACGTACCAATAACACTTTCAAATACATTTTTTTCAATATGCATCACATCGAGGAAATGTCTTACATACAATGACTTCCAATATGGCAATTCAAAGAAAATTGACTTTTTCTTCCACCCAGTTTTCACCAGCTCTCCCGCAAAAGGTTTGCCAAATTTATTGGTCAAACCTTGTACTTTTTCAAGTATTTGATATCCAGTCGGTGCTAAAGGAGCTTTACCTTCCTCTGATTTTCCATTGAATGCATTTCTCCACCCACGATACTGATGACTATAAGGTAAAAATCTACGATGTCCAAGAAACACATTCTTCTTACAATGTTTCAACCGCATCCAATTTGTACTCTCTTCACATATAGGACATGCACACTGACCTTTAATGCTATATCCTGATAAATTACCATATGCTGGAAAATCATTAATTGTGCTGAACAACATAGCCCTCAAATTGAAACACTTTTTCCTATACCCATCATAAACTTCCACACTTGTCTCCCACATACTTTTTAAATCTTCGATTAGAGGAGTCAAGTATACGTCGATATCATTCCCCGGTTGTTTGGGTCCAGAAATTAACAGAGACAACATCATAAACTTACGCTTCATACATAACCATGGAGGTAGGTTATATATTACCAAAATCACAGGCCACGTGCTATGTGAGATGCTTTGAAGACCATGTGGATTCATTCCATCAGTAGAAAGTGCAAGTCTTAGATTTCTTGACTCTATCCCGAATTCAGGATACTCGTGATCAATTTTTGCCCATTGTGGGGAATCTGCAGGGTGTCGAAACATTCCATCTCTAATTCTTTCATCTGCATGCCATGTCAAGTGTTTTGAATCTTCTTCACTGCGATACATGCGCCTAAATCTTGGTATTATAGGAAAATACCACACGACTTTTGCTGGAGTAGATTCTTTCTTCTTATATCGAGAGACATTGCATTTCGGACACGCCTTAAGTAGTTCATATTCGTTTCGAAATAAAATGCAATCGTTAGGACACGCATGAATCCTTTCGTAACTCATTCCAATAGAACACAAAATTCGTTTAGTTATCATTGTTGCCAGATGATATGTTGCCAGATGATAATGAACTTCTCAATCGAACCTACGAGGCTAAACGAATTTTGTGTTCTATTGGCATGAGTTACGAAAGGATTCATGCGTGTCCTAACGATTGCATTTTATTTCGAAACGAATATGAACTACTTAAGGCGTGTCCGAAATGCAATGTCTCTCGATATAAGAAGAAAGAATCAACTCCAGCAAAAGTCGTGTGGTAATTTCCTATAATACCAAGATTTAGGCGCATATATCGTAGTGAAGAAGATTCAAAACACTTGGCATGGCACGCAGATGAAAGAATTAGAGATGGAGCGCTTTTTGTACAAGCGCTGTAAAATACATACGCTTTCAAATAAATATAATTTACTTTTAAAACAAATTTACGAACCCTCATCACCTCTACTCTAGGAACCTTCATATCCTCTACGTACTGTGCAGCCATCTACGTTGTCTCATGTATTTTTTAATTTGT
>NC_021162.2:46965748-46971193 GCF_000331145.2 Cicer arietinum | reverse complement strand
GTGTCCTAACGATTGCGTTTTATTTCGAAACGAATATGAACTACTTAAGGCGTGTCCGAAATGCAATGTCTCTCGATATAAGAAGAAAGAATCTACTCCAGCAAAAGTCGTGTGATATTTTCTTATAATACCAAGATTTAGGCGCATCTATCGCAGTGAAGAAGATTCAAAACACTTGACATGGCATGCAAATGAAAGAATTAGAGATGGAGCGCTTTTTGTACAAGCGCTGTAAAATACATGCGCTTTCAAATAAATATAATTTACTTTTAAAACAAATTTCCGAACCCTCATTACCTCTACTCTGGGAACCCTCATATCCTCTACGTACGGTGCAGCCATCTATTTTGTCTCAGGTATTTTTTAATTTGTTTTTGTCAAAAAATCATTAGTTTTTTAATAATTGAAAACTAAAAATTGTTATATATATATATTAAATCTCTTTTTTTTTGAAATTTGTTGACCTGTTCTGTTTTGAAATCTTTTCTTTTTGAAAAAATTATTAGATATGTTGATATTGGTTTCTTTTTGAAACTTGTTGATATGTTTTGAGAGCTTATTATTTTTGTAACTGCATTTATATAGGTCGTATAATATGGATAGGAAATGGATGTCTGCCAATTGATTGTCAAAAGAGTATGAAAATGGAGTGAAAGAGTTTGTTGAGTTTGCAGTGATGAATGCAAAAGATCCAAATAGAGTCGTTTCTCCTTGTTTAAAATGTTGATTTGGAAAACGTGTTAGAGAAGATGAATTAGAAGGACATCTAGTATGTAATGGAATTGATCAAAGCTACACATGTTGGATAAGACATGGTGAGAAAAAAAAAGGAAACATTAATTTTGAGAATAGTTCGACATATGCTTCAACTGACTTCGATACAGATACATATGAGCCGGACCGAGTTGATGAGATTGCAAAAGCAGTTGAAGAAGATCTTCGAGATTGTCCTAAAATGTTTGAAAGTTTGTTGAGTGATGCAGAGAAAGAATTATATAATGGTTGTACTAAATTCACAAGACTGTCAGCGATATTAAAGTTGTACAACTTAAAAGCGAGTAATGGATGGTCTGATAAAAGCTTTACAGAATTATTAACACTCATAAAAGATATGTTGCCAGATGATAATGAACTTCCCAGTCGAACCTACGAGGCTAAACGGATTTTGTGTTCTATTGGAATGAGTTACGAAAGGATTCATGCGTGTCCTAACGATTGCATTTTATTTCGAAACGAATATGAACTACTTAAGGCGTGTCCGAAATGCAATGTCTCTCGATATAAGAAGAAAGAATCTACTCCAGCAAAAGTCGTGTGGTATTTTCCTATAATACCAAGATTTAGGCGCATGTATCGCAGTGAAGAAGATTCAAAACACTTGACATGGCATGCAGATGAAAGAATTAGAGATGGAATGTTTCGACACCCTGCAGATTCCCCACAATGGGCAAAAATTGATCACGAGTATCCTGAATTCGGGATAGAGTCAAGAAATCTAAGACTTGCACTTTCTACTGATGGAATGAATCCACATGGTCTTCAAAGCATCTCACATAGCACGTGGCCTGTGATTTTGGTAATATATAACCTACCTCCATGGTTATGTATGAAGCGTAAGTTTATGATGTTGTCTCTGTTAATTTCTGGACCCAAACAACCGGGGAATGATATCGACGTATACTTGACTCCTCTAATCGAAGATTTAAAAAGTATGTGGGAGACAAGTGTGGAAGTTTATGATGGGTATAGGAAAAAGTGTTTCAATTTGAGGGCTATGTTGTTCGGCACAATTAATGATTTTCCAGCATATGGTAATTTATCAGGATATAGCATTAAAGGTCAGTGTGCATGTCCTATATGTGAAGAGAGTACAAATTGGATGCGGTTGAAACATTGTAAGAAGAATGTGTTTCTTGGACATCGTAGATTTTTACCTTATAGTCATCAGTATCGTGGGTGGAGAAATGCATTCAATGGAAAATCAGAGGAAGGTAAAGCTCCTTTAGCACCGACTGGATATCAAATACTTGAAAAAGTACAAGGTTTGACCAATAAATTTGGCAAACCTTTTGCGGGAGAGCTGGTGAAAACTGGGTGGAAGAAAAAGTCAATTTTCTTTGAATTGCCATATTGGAAGTCATTGTATGTAAGACATTTCCTCGATGTGATGCATATTGAAAAAAATGTATTTGAAAGTGTTATTGGTACGTTACTCAATGTTTCACAGAGATTGAGGTGGCTAGCAAATGGTCCGAGCTTACATGTCTTTTCTTACACTGGTTATGTTATTAACGGCTACACATTTTATACCAAAGAACAAGATGATCAGACCACTATGCAAAATAGTGGAGTCACTCTCGTAGCTGAAGCGATGCATGTCTCAAGTGCAAAAGACAAAAACCCAATATATGCAAATCTATCATATTTTGGGGTTATCGAGCGCATATGGGAGTTAGAATACACAATGTTTCGTGTTCCCATATTTGGTTGCAAGTGGGTCGATAATAATAATGGCGTTCGGATTGATGGGTCAGAATTCTTGCTTGTCGATTTTAATAGGGTGGGATACAAATACGAGCCTTTTATTTTAGCGTCGCAAGTTCAACAAGTGTTTTATGTCACTAATCCTTCTGATGATAAATGGTTTGTTGTCCTATCGACCAATAAAATAAGTGATGATAACAATAATGATGAAGATGTTGGTAATGATCTTTTATTTGCAACATCACAACAACCACATGAAATTGATTCAACTGATGATGGTTTATATCTTACAGATGATCATGATGAGGGAATTTGGATTAATCCATCGTTTCGTATTGTAAATGGACAAACAAATGTGAATCCCACCAGGAAAAGAAGGACATCTTAATGTACATGTTTAATTGTTTTATATAACCCATGCATGTAATCTGAACTGTGTTAATGTAAATATGCATGTAATTTGAACTGTGTTAATGTAAATATGCATGTAATCTGAATTGAGTGTTTTATACTAAGGTCTGATTAATTTATTTTCTGATTAATTTATTTTCTGATTAATTTATTTTTTGCTTATATTTAGCTTGATTTGAGTGTTTTATACCAAGTTCATGTAACAATGAGTATTTTATATTTAGCTTGATTTACATGAACTGAACTGAATATAAATTAGTAATTTACATGAACTGAACTGAACTGAATAGAGAGATTCTCTTTTGCTCAGTGCATATATATATAGATTCTTCAGAAGTTCTCATTTCTAATAATTCATCATCTCCTAAAGTGTTGGGATAAAGACAATGATAACAATGTTTTTAATCCAATAAACAATGATAACAATGTTTTTAATCCAATAAACAATGATAACAATGTTTTTAATGTCATCCCAACCCAAATAAATCGAACACAAAAATAAAATAAAGAGACATTTTACAGCGCTTATTTGAAAAAGCGCTGTAAAAGATTCTTTTAAAAATAAAATAAAGAGACGTTTTACAGCGCTTATTTGAAAAAGCACTGTAAAAGGCTTTAAAAATAACATTCATCAGACACCTAAGAGGACCTTATCTAACAGGATTTTCATCAAACACCTTGTACGCATCATGGGAATCCCCAAAAACACATTGTTAACAAAAACATCAGACTCAAACCCATTTTTCGCAACATGGGAATGAACCTGAAGACCAAGTTTCGAACCACTTATCTACGAATTAGCACACGATTTAAGAAGGAAAGGGAATGTAAAGAGAGAAAAATGGTGTTGAGGTGGAGATTGAACTGTGAGAGAGTAAGCTTTGATGTTTGTGAAGAAGATGCATAAAATGAGAAGAGTTTGGTGAAGAGGAAGAGAAGCGCTGTAATAAAACAATGAGGCCTTTTACAGCGCTTATTTAAAAAAGTGTTGTAACAGGCTTTAAAAAAACATTCATATACCATAATAAAACAAGGAGGTCTTTTACAGCGCTTTTTCAAATAAGCGTTGTAAAAGAGCCTTTTAAAATTAACATAATGAGACCTTTTACAGCGCTTATTTGAAAAAGCGTTGTAAAAGGCTTTAAAAAAATATTCATATAACATAATAAAACACGGAGGTCTTTTACAGCGCTTATTGGGAGAAGGGCTGTAAAAGAGCCTTTTAAAAATTTAAATAAAGACGCCTTTTAGAGCGCTTTTCAAACTAGCGCTGTAAAAGGCTTATAAAAAAACGTTGTAAAAGGGTTACGTATATATAACAGTAACTGCTTCAGTTTCCTCTTCATTACGTAAACTTCACTATCATCTCAACCTTCATCGTTCTTCTCTTCTTTTGCAAACCCTATCATCCCGTCCATTATGAACCTTATTTCCACGATCATCTCCTTCATTTCGAACCTTATTTCCATCCAAGATCATCTTTCCCATTGCACACAATATATTTTCATTGAAATACGTAACTCTCATTACGTATTTCTTCAAACCGTATTTCTGTGAACCATATTTTTGTGAACTTTCTGCAAACCCTCTTTTCTTCGCATTTCGTCTTTCTTTGAACCCTCATTATTTAGGTATTGATGTTATTAATTTTTTGAAATCATTAAAATGCATGTTGAGCTTGTTTAAGATATACTGATACTGATATGTACTTAGAATAATGCATGATGCATGTTGAGCTTGTTGATGTTATACTAAACTGCATGTTGAACTGGTTGTAGTTAAATGGATACAAACAAAGATTTAGAATGTCAAAATGAAGAAGTTGGAACCTCTAAAACTTATGAAAATGAAGTCAAACGTGGTGCAACTATCTTGCAAAAAGTCATTAAAGCAAGGAGTAATGGCATCAAGTTTGAGGTTATACTATACTATACTCTGTTTGCTGTGTATTTTTTATCTTTTTTTAATAGCATGTACTTACTATATGAGTTTATTAGGTTGGTTGGAATGAGAGTGGTCGGCCAATTGACCCTAACAGCTCAATGTTTGTTAGCTACATTGGGGCTGTTGTTCGACAAAACATCCCAATTACGATTGATGATTGGAGAGATAAGGCGTTGAAGGATGCCAAAGATATAATATGGAATGACATTCAAGTAACTTTTTTGATCCACTCTTTTGTCATTTATAATTTTTTTCATTGAAATACTTTACTTATAATTTTGTTCATTGCAGACTACTTTTGTTCTTGATGAGGGACGAAAGAGATATGTTTTGAGAGTTTCTGGGAAAATCCATCGGGGATTTAGATCACATCTCTCTAATTTTTATCTAAAAGATAGAGAAGGAAACACAAATGCTGAAGCTCCAAAAATATATAAACATAATATATCAAATGAGGAATGGAGTGCATTTGTTTCCAAACGTTTGGACCCCGCATTTGTCGTAAGTGATTAATTTATTAGCATTTGTGTTTTATTATTCATGTTCGTAGAGTATTTTAAATTTTTACACAATTGCTATTTTTTTATATAGAATATATTAGTAAGG
>NC_021162.2:46959886-46964880 GCF_000331145.2 Cicer arietinum | reverse complement strand
CTCCAACATGAAATACAAATGGAGAGTGAAACCGCGAGTTGCAACGTCGGTCTCAAACGTATTCCCAAGGTAATTAATTAATTACTTACTTGATTATGTAATTA
This sequence comes from Cicer arietinum, assembly GCF_000331145.2. NCBI lineage: Eukaryota > Viridiplantae > Streptophyta > Magnoliopsida > Fabales > Fabaceae > Cicer > Cicer arietinum. The sequence goes on along the minus strand of NC_021162.2, from coordinate 46,964,776 downwards.
CTTATGTATTAAACAAACTTATATATTAACCGTACTTATGTTTTAACTATTTGATTTAGGGTGTCACTACATGCGTGCTATACTTGTCCTCGCCTACTCATCGAAAGGTGGGAAAAGGAAAATTGTACAATACTTCGGGAGAAGTATTGCACAATACTCTGATCCCTATGGGTCATGTCAAAGTATCACATGTTGTTGCTTTCGAACCAACTGCACCGTTGCCGATACCGGACAACGATGGAGATATGCAGTTATTGGGCGAAGCTATTGGTAGTTACGTGGCATGGCCCACCCACCTTGTTCCCCTCGAAAAAAAGATTCCCAGAAACAAATCAATTACATCTCCCGAAAAGGTTTGTCACATTTATTCCCTAAGGTTTGTCATTTTTTCAAATTCAATAAACTAACATTTAACCTCATTTTTGTAGATCCAATTAAATAAACCACTCGTACAGCCAAAAAGAGCCAGCAAACCTCCAACATTGGAGGGTAATATGGCTGCCAAACTACAAAGGCTGGAGGGTAATAAAGCTGCAAAAATTGCAGCAAGAAAACTGGATCGGGGAAAATCGGTCGCTGCTGCCCATGTTCCTAAAAAGATCAGCCACGCCTTGCTAAACACGGGGCGTGTCTTGACATCCAAGTAAAACAGAACATGGACATCAACGATTCGCGCATCATACCGATGAATAAAGCTATATTCGGAGATGAGTATGATGAATTTCTCGAAAAGGAGCACATATACGAACTTCTCAACCATAAGGAGCTTAGTGCTACTGTCATGTGCTTGTACATAAGGTAAAAAATACTTTTAATTGCATTTATTGGTAATTAATTAAATGTATTGGTAATTAATCTAGTTTAAAATTTTCATTGAAGGTTTTTGTATGAGAAGGTCGTGTACACGAGGAAATTGTCAAATAAATACTCATTCTTGTCTCCACATAAGTTGTCGATGTGCAAACTCGATCCAGTAAATGTAAAGAAATACATTGTAGATATATTATTAGGAAATAAAGAAAAGGATAAATTGTTCTTCGCACCATATAATTCAGGGTACGTAATTATATATTATTTATTTATATCTTTTTTAATTGATATGATTTTAATTTATTAGTTGTGTATAAACAAAATTGCTTAACCAAATTTTTGTTGTTGTAGGGCACATTGGGTTTTATTTGCAATCAATGCGGTCTCTGAAGTTATATACTATTTAGATCCCTTGCATGGCAATTACAACAATCACTCCGAAATAAAGACTATGTTCGACATGTAAGTAATATTCATTTATTTCTTACACACACACACATATATATATATAAATAATGTGTTTGTTCATGCTATAATAATCACATTTATTCATTCGATAGTGCCTTACAAGTTTTTCGAGCTCAAAGAGGTGCTACAGTGTCGAAGCAAAAGTCTAATAACATCACACAGATCCCAATAAAGGTTTGAAATATATGCCTTTAAATTTTCATTTACAAATATATGCATTTACGATTAATGCACAAATATTTTATTAACTTATATGTTTTTATTTTACAGTGCCCTCGTCAAACAAACAACATCGACCGTGGGTACTACATATTGAGATTCATGAGGGAGATTGTTAACAAGAATAAAACTATTATCCCAGAAACGGTACGGTATTTTCATTATATGATTTTCATATATAATTAAATTATCTATATATTTGATACTAACTTAATATAATATGTTCAATTTTTATATCGCAGTACTTTGACAATTCCAGTCCCTCATATTCTGATGAAGATCTAATGGAATTAAAGGAAGAATGGTGTCAGTATGTGCTTGAAATGCAAATTATTTGATTTTCTGGGAAATAGCATGCTGCTGGGCAAGGGATCTAAATATTATATGGTAGCTTGTGCATATTATGTATATTTTGTTAGTTATTATATGTATATGATCATAGGACACAATATATGAACATGCATATGAATATGTAGTTAATTAGGTTGTAAATTAGCACTACAAGAAATTGAACGTTTAGCGACAGTGAAAATCTGTAGGTAAACGTATAAAAACCGTAGGGATAGGCAAAATTACATATACCGACGGGATTTTTTTTCGTGGTATATAATCGCCCAATGCCTACGGATTTTCGCCGTGGCTATAGGGTATAATGACAGAATTTTTTCCGTCGCGGTAAACATTTGATTTTACCTACGGATATTTCATTGTTGGTATATACTTTAGCCATAATTTATAAAAATTATACCTACGATTTTGATTCTGTTGCTATACATTTAAGTGACAACTTTTTTCTGTTGGTATAGGTTTTAAGAGTAATTAATTTATTATAAATATTAATTTTTTGTTATCAACAAAAATTATATAATAATTTAAAATTTATTTTATAAAATTAACCAAATATAAATATACAATGAAATATATATATCTAAGACTCAAAATAAAATAAAAGGTGTTCATTGTATATATTAAAAATTAACATAAAAGTCTTACAACGATAAAACAAAATCCTAAACCTCAAAAAATAGACATTTAAAATAGACATCTTGTGTCATACATAACAATCTCAAAAAATATTAAGAAATTGAGTCCACTAAATTGCCAATATTCCATCTTCAACAACAAATTAGCTTTTAATCTTCACCTACAATCAATAAAATAACAAATGAATAAATACACGATTCCACATAAAAATATTACTAATAAAATAGAGAAAATGTTAATGATTTTAATTAAAATTAACTAATACTATCTAATTACCATTTTCATTATTTTCGTTGTTGTTTGGACTAAGTGAATTCAAATGGTTTTGAGCACTAGTAGCATCAGGAACCTATCACAAAAAATAGAAAATATTACTTATGAAAAATACGATTATGGAACTTATGAAGTTAGTTGGATAAGATTAATAACTTATGATATACCTGTCTTGCAGCTTGTATTATATCATTAACATCTGCTCCAGAAAATCGATTTTGAATTAAAGTCATCACATTTGCTAACAAGTTTTCCATATTCTTAACTCTTTCGCGCAACTCTTCATTTTCAGATGCACAAACCTTCGATTTTTTAGAATGAGGAATCTTGCCCATACATCGCACACGTCCGTTTTTATCAGGTCCTTGTACTTGATAAAATATGTCATCCTTCCAAGACATAGAACCTTGTGTGTCTTGGGTTGATTGAGAAGTTTCAGCCTCATTACTGTTTTTTTTAGTTCTTCCTAAAAAATAAAATAAAAATTATTAATGATTGAAAATACCAAATTGAAATTGACATTCAAAGCATGTAGTACTACAATAAGATCCAATTAAAAAACTTCAACATTGCATATAGGCTAACAAATACAATCAATCTTGCAATCTTTTCATTGACAATTGTTCCATCTTAATTTATACACATTTTATATATTGGTACCGTTTAATTATTATCAAAACTTACAATCAATCTTGCAACATTTTCATTGACAATTGTTCCATCTTTACGAGTGCGTGTATCAATGTAAATCTTTTTACGTCCAGGCAACACTCCTTTGCCTTTTTTTATCTACAACCAAATAAATAAGTTAAATGCATTTCATTTTTAATTTAAATTAAAGCCATAAAAATAGAAATAGAAATAAACCTTCTCATCAATAAACTTTGGGAGACTTTTTGAACCCATACAATGAACATCTTCAAACTTAGCACGATTTTGCCTATTAATTTTACTTATTTTCTGCAATTGAAATAAAATATTAGTCTTAATAATAAACTCTTTAATATATTACTCATAATATATACGACTTACTTGTCCTTCATCAGAAAACCAATGATGAACCAAACCACGATATTGATTTGGGTCAACCCTATCATCTGGTACAAGAGATGCAACTTCTTCTTCTGTTTTAGTAGTGAGATTCTATAGACTCATGTATGACACCTTCTCCATGACAAGGACTAGAACGAGTTTCTGCAACATTACTTCCTTCTACATTGGTTGAGTTTGTATTATTAGAAGTAGACTGAATTCCTTCATTATCACTTGCTCGATGTCGAATATTTAACTTTCTTCTTCGAGCCATTGCTTCTCTAACACAAAATTATAAATGAGTAACTTGGACAAAATTCAAAAAACATAGACAAATCTAAAAGTATAAGAAAAACATAGACAAATCTAAAAGTATAAGAAAAACATAATGTATAAAATCATGCACAACTAGAACAGACTTCATTCGTCTTCCTCATCATCTTCATCATCATCCATATTATCAACATCAACAACTTCAAGCCTAACCAAATCATTAACATTTTGAGTAGCTTCACTTGTATTGCCCATTAGTTGCCCATCTTCAACTTCAAGCCTAACCAAATTGTGGACTTTCATAAAATTGAAAGAAGAATTTTCAGTACACTTCAAATAAAACATTTTTATATTTGAGTATTTAACAAGAACATTCAAAATATTCTATATATATATGTTTGGCTTTGAATCCACAAATCTCAAAATATTAAATATACAAATCATCATATTTGTAGTGAAAGTATAACTAAATTTGTTATACTTGAATTGGACAATTTCGTGATCAAGTGTATAGTCTCAATCTCTTAAGTACACCACTCCGTTATTGCTATCACGCTCGCAACTCCCAACAATATATAAAGTATACGCTAAATATAAAAAAACTAAGCTACTCAGTAACCCAGATTCCTACGCGAAACGAATAAGATACCCAATAGGGACATTTTGGCAGCAGGCCTATTCAGTGCAGTAAAACTTCAGATGCAGAAAAAGTTTGTATATTCAAAAACAAATCCTAACATCCACTCATTTCTTTCCCAGACCTTGAGTGTCACAAGTATCTAATGTTTTAGCACTATCAAACTCAACCCTTCCATATCCCATTATATATAA
>NC_021162.2:46950892-46958294 GCF_000331145.2 Cicer arietinum | reverse complement strand
TTTTGAGTTTTAGGTGTTTTGATGAGAAAGGGTTTAGTTGGTATTTGGTACTCATTTAGGTTTTGGCTCTATTAATTTTTATTTTGGCTCCATTAAAATTTGTTTTTGCCTCCATTGAAAAAATTTGGATTTTATCTCAATTTATTTTTTTTTTACCTCCATTGAAAAAATTAAGATTTTGGCTCTACTGAAATTGGGTGCATTAAAAAAATTAGGATTTTGCCTCCATTAAATTTTTTTTTTGACTTAAATCGTGAAAGTTTTGTACAATTTTATTTTCACAAACAATTAATATTTTGGCTCCTTTAAAAAATATATATTTTTCAATTTTGATGTCTATAATCACAGATTTAAGTGTGTAACTATAACAATTAGTGACAAATTTATGTCACTGAAGGTATAAGACACCTATACCAACAAAAATTAATTTATCTGTGGGGATAGATTGTCTATACCTACAGTTTTCAATTTTGTCATTATAAGCTTCTGTAGGTATATGTCTGTTTTCTTGTAGTGTAGGTTCAATGTATATGTAGTTAATTAGGTTGTAAATTAGGTTATATATATGTATCTGAATGTAGTTAATTATGTTGTAAATTACAGAGTTACAGAGTTACATATATGTTAATTAAGTTACAAAGTTCTATTTTTTGTCTACTGATTTTGTGAATGCTTATGGTATTTGAATATATTTTGTTGTTGTGGGAACTGATTGTGAACTGGTTATGGATCAAAATAATTTTGGATAAAAAGATAAAAGACAACACTTTCTAAAAAAATGCCATAAAAAGCTAAAAAGCGCTTTTTCAAAAATTTAATTTACAACGTTAAAAAAAAAAAAAAAAAAAAAAAGCACATTTTACAGCGCTTTTTTGAAAAAGCGCTGTAAAATTCATATGTTGGGTGTACATTTTACAGCGTTTTTTCTAAAAAGCGTTGTAAAATGCATACCCATAATTCATATATTTGGTGTGCATTTTACAGTGCTTATTCGAAAAAAACGTTGTAAAATGTGTACCCAATATATTTATTATGGGTATGCATTTTACAGCGCTTTTTCAAATAAGCGTTGTAAAATGCCCATAATTCATATATTTGGTGTGCATTTTACAGCGCTTATTCGCAAAAGTGCTGTAAAATGTGCACCTAATATATTTATTATGGGTATGCATTTTACAGCACTTTTTCAAATAAGCGTTGTAAAATGTGCAAAACAAGCACGCATTACATCTACATGTTTTATAGCGCTTTTTTAAAAGTGTTGTTGTATCTTTTACAGCGCCAATTCTACAGCGCTTGTTTTTTTGAAAAAGCGCTGTAAATGAATTAAAAAAAGCGCTGTAAAATGTCATTTTTGGCGTAGTGCTACATCTCCATGCAAGATTTTTTTTTTGTTTTTTTTTTTTTTTTGCGAAATCTCATGTGCAACTCTTTGGTCATTAGTTAAGACTTCTAAATGAGAATCCAATTATATATTTTTTATTTATAAGCAAAAACAATCTTGCTTTTTTGTTGTTGTTGGTAAGTGTTGAATCTAGAGTCAATACTTGCATGCAAGATCTTTGTTTGCATTATATTTTTTGAATGTCAATTTGGCTAAAAATGAAATAATTTTGACACCAAATGTTGTTGGTGTTCTTGAGAATTATTCAACAAATGCACTTGACTCCATTTTTTTTACTTGATGAAAGTTGTTGATGTTGAAACAAGGTTGATATCAAAGCATTGGAGAAGTTTTGAGTCTTGGTAAAGTTTTGCTGGCAATCATAGATGCCATATTACAATGCTAGATGAGAGAAAAGTAATGAAAAATATATTGAATAATGAGATAATTATTTCAGTATATAAGACTTATATAGCCAATGAGTAACAACTAGTTAGTGTAACTAACTATTATAACTAAATAACTAATATATCTAATATCTCCTCGCAAATGTGTTTACTACACCTTTAGTATGAAAATTACAAAAAAGAAATGCCGAAAATACATCAACTGCAAATAATATGAAATATTGAAATCTATCGAATAAAAAAAAATTATAACCATCCATAGTTTTTACATGGATAAAATCTGAAAATGACAATTAAATCTAGAAAGAAAGAAAGTTTGTTTAACCGCCAAATTATTGGTGTTCCTGAAAAATTTGGACAAATATTTATCAAATAACCTAGCCAACAACTTTTTTTTTTTGAACTAGTAAGATGTAACTTTGATCAGGCGGTTTTGCTGAATAAGAATTTCTCAAATTCCAATTAATATCTTCAAAGTTTTATTTATATCAATTTCTTTCAATAGATCTTGATGAAATATTTTCGGGTGAGGAGGTGGTTAAGGTTGGGGCGGGAGGATTGATTATGTCTATCATTTGAAGAAAGAAAGAAACATGAGTTTCTATTTTGGAAAATAAGAAGTTTGGGGAATATATTATGTCACGAAGAAGAAGAATTTGATAAAGAATGGTTTCTTTTAACATAATATTTGTTGGCAAACATGTTGTCTTAATATCCATTGTCTTATGAATTTTTTATTATCATCATCATAATTAGATAACTCTAACTTAGAATTTGAGAGGGAATGAGAATAAAATAATCAAGTTATTCAAAACATACTTGAGTGAAGATCAATTGAATTGTGTATAACAAAAAAAAAATGAAGAAAAAATGTTTCTTTTTTGTGGGAGAAGAAGGAAAAATGATAGGAACGAATGTTTTTTTTTTTTTTTTTTTGTGGGATAAATCTTCCACTTTTAAAATTTTGGAGAAAGGATGAGAAGAAAATAAACAAATGGTTCAGTAGTCAAATAGAAAATAAAGGATTAATTAACTAAGTTTCAATGAATATTTTCTCAAGAGAAATTTGAGAAATAAAGTAGAATAATTATTTCTTAGATACTATAATAGAATAATCAAAATATTGATATTAGACATGAAAGAAAAGAAAATAGAGATAATGTTTGTATTGATCAAATGAGAAATATGATTACAATAGTATGTATAATGAATTTTATATACCCAAATTAGAACAACTAATGTTTTATATACATTTTGTAATATTTAGAATTAGATCCTTTAAGTTTCCTCTTAGATCTCTTAAGTTTTTATTTTTCCAATTTAGTCCATTAAATATATTTGGTTTGCACCATCAATTTTTAAATTATATTAAATTACGTATGCGGCCTTTTAAATATGACTATTTTGTTGAATTACTATTAAGAATTACGATCTAATCCAAAAAATATGGTGACTTGAACGTCCAAGCTACTTTTCATGTGGATGAATTTCAAGACATTGATTAGGTTGATAGACTTTTATTATCATGTTTTTATAAGGTTTGATGAAATGTTTTCTGAATGATCAGTGTGAGGGATATATTGTTGTAGAATTTAGTAGAGTTTCTAATGATTAGATGACTTCAATTGCACTAATTGTTGTCAAAAGTGAAACAAATGACTAACGATGCAAACATACTTAGGAGGCACCATTATTGTTCAAAAATATTATCCTTTCGATTAAGAAAAAGTTGATAAAGTCATGGAGAATCCTCTGACTCAGATTTAATTGATTTTGTTGAATCGTAAACCATTCTAGAGACACTTCAAGAATCTAAAGTTTAGGCTACACATGGTCTTAAAAATATAATTTGTAAGGTCTTTGGTTCCAATGTGTCTAATTCAGCTCACACACATAACCTACAAGAGGATTCAATATCCAAATATGTGTATTGTTGATCTTTGAGTGATGCAATGTGAGAGGAGAACAATGCTCAAAATTTTCAAATATCTTTTGATTTGAAAGTAAACTCAAACGTTATGGTGCAAACTATGACAGTCAAAATATTATTGTTACTGACGAGAATTTACCTCTAAAAAATTGCTCATGACTTAGAGATGTTCGAGATTTTAAAAACAAAAAATAAAGATGCTAGCGACACAAATTGTGGTAGTACTGGTGATGAAGAGAATGCATAATGTCCAATAGTCAAATAACCTACATGATTTGATACACTTTTTCATTTTTTTTTTCTTTTCCAAATTTAGATTTATGTCCTCCAGTTTGTTTTTTTAATAAATTTTTAACTTTAAAAAAAACGATGCAAAAATAATGTAACTTAAAATACTGAATTAAAAAGGTAAAAATGTAAAGGACTTAAGCATAAATTGAGCGAAACTTAAATAAACTAAGTGTAACAAAAAAATTACCAAAATATTACTTTCATGTATTTTTCCATAAAAAATAAAAATAAAATAAATAAATAAATAACTGGATGTCTTTAAAAAATAAAATAAAAACTATACAGCGTGTGTTTGATTTAATTATCAAAGTAAATATTCAAATTGATCTATAAAATTGTAGACGCAAGCCACTTAGTCCTTGATATAAAATAATATTCATATTAATCTCTGACAATTGCATAAAAACGACATATTAGTCCCTCTCTTAAATTTCATCTAAACTTGATTGTTTTTTTGTTGAAGCAATCATGCAACAGGGATAATATGTTAGTTATCTATATCTCGATTTTAAAAAATTGTTGACGTATAAACATTTTTAGATCAAATTAGTCCTTTCCAATAGGGTATTGCTACAAGTTACAAATACATGCATATAACACGAAATTTAAAGAAGTTGAAAAATGGTGACCATGATGGTAATAAAAAATTGATTTAAGGACATAAAGATAATCATAACAATTAGCATTCATGCTCCCAATAATTTTTTTTTTACTTTGAAACTAAATATTATATGTATTAAATATTTACACATTATAAATTTTAATATTATGTCTTAAGTAATTAACACATCATCATTGTTACTCGACACTTGAATAAAAAACAAACAAATTTACATCAAACTTAACCGATTAACTAATTTTTTTCTTATGCAATTGTTTTGAATTAAGTTAGATACTATTTTTTTCTCGAGAACTAAAATGGTTTACATCGAAAATATTAAGAATCAATTTACGTCATTACTTTTTTTATAAACTAAAGTATTACTTTGCGATTGCATAAATTAATTTCCATAGTACATCTATTTAAAGTATTGACGTTTCTTAACATATAATTTTTTAGACGCATCAACTAGAGTTCAAATTTCCACCAAATAGTTAAGAAATCAAAGTATCTATTATCTACCACTTGTATCACACCATATTGATATAAGTGATAGATACTTTATTTCAAAAATATATAGTTGTTTAAGATTTTTTCAAAAAATGATTTTTATAGTATTTATCTTTTTGTTATAATATTTTTTAAAAATAATTTTAAAAATAAAGCTTCAAATAAAAAATTGACTTAAATAGTTTATTTTAAAATATCATTTTAAGTATTATATCCATTTACTACAATGTTTTTTGATAATGAAATTTCAAAAATTAATCAAAATAAAATGCTATTTTGAAAAGTGTGTCATTTTTATCATATTAAAATCTCTAATAATAAATAATTAATTTATTGAATATTTAAGTTTAAAACAATTTCTACTATTTTTAAATAAGTTCTCATAAAAATCACTTTTGAAAATATAAAGTCAAATTCAATTTTTAAAAATATTAAACAAACAAATCCATAATTTTCATTAGAAATGATTTTTTTTTAATGTATTTACGGTTAGATATTTTTCTCAAAATCAATGGCGTTTCAAAATCTCTGGTTACTGAAGCAACTATTTAATTAAAATAATACTTACATATTATATATAAATAATAAAATTATGAAGAAAAAAAAATCAATACATTGTACTGAAATAAATTACATGCATACTTTATAATTTTCTTTACACAATTTCACGTTTTGAAATCATTGAGTATCCGGCTATTTTGCTCAAATTGGACATATGAACCACAACAATCAACCATATTAGTGATGGGTTTGATTAAAATAAGGAATATTGAAGAAGTCTTATATAATTTGAAATTATATAGAAAAAGGGAGTTTAATGTCATATATATGATTCTAGTTTTTGTGAGAAATACTTCAAGCTTATAATTGATTCTTTTATTTTTTTTCTACTACTTTTGTGTTAGAGTGTCGTGAGATGTAATTTAAATATTTGTCTTGAAGAGTGTGGATGTATTGAGAGCCATGAAGAGTTTGAGATAAGTTTATGTGTTGTAATAATTTTTACATAGTATTGTTTTCTTTGGTTGTCATTATACAATTGTTGTAGTTTTTTTTTTCTTTCTAAATTTAGAATTTTGACGTTATTTTTTTTTTTTGTGTTTTAATTGTGTTCTTTTAATTTCTCTATGTTTGTTTGTTTATTTCCCAGCGATCTAGTATCAGGGTTTTTGGTTCGACCCAAGGAAATATTGTTCTTAGTATGTTATGTGATTACAACTTTGTCTGATTTTTCACATCATAAAAGAAAGGTTATGGTGTAGAAGGGATGTTTAGGCAAGGTTCTGACTAAGGAAATACCTGATTGTTAAGTTGTCTTTTATGGGTCACCTCTCTTTTCTGGAAACTCATCTGGTACACGATAACAATATGTCAAGTTCCACTGTTAAGTTTGGCTTAGAGAAATTTGATGGAAGAAAGAATTTTTCCTTGTGTAAAATTCAAGTAAAAGACATTTCAATACAATCATGATTATACAAAGTTTGATTAGCAAATGAGCAGCACTGGTTGGCATTTATGTCAAGTGCATTGTGAAATTATGTCGATTGTTGAAGAACTTCTCAAGAAAGCCAACATGAAAGTTGCACCATATTTTTCAACATAGTTTTTGACATGGAGAATAAATTATTGGAGTGGTTTAGCTTCTAGAGGAAATTATTGGAGTGAATTTGTTTCAAGTGGAAATTCTTGAAGTGATTTAGTTTCAAGTGGAATATACTTTTTATGATGGAGTATGAAAGTTCTTTTGAACTATGGTTGTCAGTGTAGATAATGGAAACCAAATAGGCACCAATTCGGAGATCAATTGGTTTGGTTGAAATTGAAGAATATTGAAGAAGTCTCATATTGCTTGGAACTGTATAGAAAGAGGGGGTTCGATGTAACACCCCGATTTTCCAAGCGAGGGTGTATTTTTTTTTTCAAAAACAAACTCATTAAACAAAGAATAATTAAGTAAAATACATTTGGATAAATATTTTAGTCGTAACACAACGACAAATAAGTCAACAGAATTTACAAGCAGCGGAATAGTTTTTGAAATACGAACCCAAAGTATTTACACTTCAAAAAGTGGTACATAGACCCCATCATAATAAGATGTCAAATAGATAATAATAGTATAGGTACAGTTTTCCAAATTAAAATAACTGCAACCCAAAAAGAAAGACGTCTAGTCCCTATACATCAACCTAATCTGATCATTCTACCAAAAAAACTATACACCCTGAGTGATCTCCACGCGCCCCGTGAGATCTTCCTACATAGCTCCAGTCAAGCAT
>NC_021162.2:46950093-46950667 GCF_000331145.2 Cicer arietinum | reverse complement strand
TTATCTAACTCAAAATAAGAATTTTCACTGGGCCAATCGATTGGGAAATCGATTTGGATGAAGGATTTTTGTAAAATTTGAACTCTGGGCTCAATTCAATCGATTGGGAAATCGATTAATGAATGTCTGAGCCCCAGTATTAATGTCAATCGATTGCCAAATCGATTTTGTCAGTTTTGTTGAGTTCCTGTCTTTCTGCAAATCGATTTCTTAAAAGGTTTTGAAAACATATTGCGAAATCGTTTGCCAAATCGATTTTGTCAAATTTGTGAAGTCTCTGCAACTCATCAAATCGATTGGGAAATCGATTTCCCTGCTTATTCTTCCAAAAATACATAAACTAACTCAATCACATTCATACACAATTCCACATCTTAACACTTAGCAATTCCCACACGATCACCACAACAAATTGAGTTTCGAAATAGTTTTACAACCCATCACACTTACACACAATAAACAATTCATATCACTTAGCAATTTCAACACAATTACCACGACAACTCAAATTCAAAACACTCAATCATAAACTTGAATCAAACACGACTCGCGTGCCAAACACCCTAATGCAATG
>NC_021162.2:46942994-46949929 GCF_000331145.2 Cicer arietinum | reverse complement strand
ACTGCCTATCACGGGCCCGTACTGTTTTTCGAGGTGCCACCTATCACGGGTCTGCACGATTTACTAAAAAGAACGTAAATTGTAAATGTACCGCCTATCACAGGCCAAAGTACTATTTACCAAGGTGCCACCTATCACGGGTCTGCACAATTTACAAAAAAGCGAAAACCATAAACGTACTGCCTATCACGGGCCCGTACCGTTTATCGAGGTGCCACCTATCACGGGTCTGCACAATTTACAAAAAAACGAAAACCATAAACGTACTGCCTATCACGGGCCCGTATCGTTTATCGAGGTGCCACCTATCACGGGTCTGCACAATTTACAAAAAAACCGAAAACCATAAACGTACTGCCTATCACGGGCCCGTATCGTTTATCGAGGTGCCACCTATCACGGGTCTGCACAATTTACAAAAAAACCGAAAACCATAAACGTACTGCCTATCACGGGCCCGTATCGTTTATCGAGGTGCCACCTATCACGGGTCTGCACAATTTACAAAAAAACCGAAAACCATAAACGTACTGCCTATCACGGGCCCGTATCGTTTATCGAGGTGCCACCTATCACGGGTCTGCACAATTTACAAAAAAACCGAAAACCATAAACGTACTGCCTATCACGGGCCCGTATCGTTTATCGAGGTGCCACCTATCACGGGTCTGCACAATTTACAAAAAAACCGAAAACCATAAACGTACTGCCTATCACGGGCCCGTATCGTTTATCGAGGTGCCACCTATCACGGGTCTGCACAATTTACAAAAAAACCGAAAACCATAAACGTACTGCCTATCACGGGCCCGTATCGTTTATCGAGGTGCCACCTATCACGGGTCTGCACAATTTACAAAAAAACCGAAAACCATAAACGTACTGCCTATCACGGGCCCGTATCGTTTATCGAGGTGCCACCTATCACGGGTCTGCACAATTTACAAAAAAACCGAAAACCATAAACGTACTGCCTATCACGGGCCCGTATCGTTTATCGAGGTGCCACCTATCACGGGTCTGCACAATTTACAAAAAAACCGAAAACCATAAACGTACTGCCTATCACGGGCCCGTATCGTTTATCGAGGTGCCACCTATCACGGGTCTGCACAATTTACAAAAAAACCGAAAACCATAAACGTACTGCCTATCACGGGCCCGTATCGTTTATCGAGGTGCCACCTATCACGGGTCTGCACAATTTACAAAAAAACCGAAAACCATAAACGTACTGCCTATCACGGGCCCGTATCGTTTATCGAGGTGCCACCTATCACGGGTCTGCACAATTTACAAAAAAACCGAAAACCATAAACGTACTGCCTATCACGGGCCCGTATCGTTTATCGAGGTGCCACCTATCACGGGTCTGCACAATTTACAAAAAAACCGAAAACCATAAACGTACTGCCTATCACGGGCCCGTATCGTTTATCGAGGTGCCACCTATCACGGGTCTGCACAATTTACAAAAAAACCGAAAACCATAAACGTACTGCCTATCACGGGCCCGTATCGTTTATCGAGGTGCCACCTATCACGGGTCTGCACAATTTACAAAAAAACCGAAAACCATAAACGTACTGCCTATCACGGGCCCGTATCGTTTATCGAGGTGCCACCTATCACGGGTCTGCACAATTTACAAAAAAACCGAAAACCATAAACGTACTGCCTATCACGGGCCCGTATCGTTTATCGAGGTGCCACCTATCACGGGTCTGCACAATTTACAAAAAAACCGAAAACCATAAACGTACTGCCTATCACGGGCCCGTATCGTTTATCGAGGTGCCACCTATCACGGGTCTGCACAATTTACAAAAAAACCGAAAACCATAAACGTACTGCCTATCACGGGCCCGTATCGTTTATCGAGGTGCCACCTATCACGGGTCTGCACAATTTACAAAAAAACCGAAAACCATAAACGTACTGCCTATCACGGGCCCGTATCGTTTATCGAGGTGCCACCTATCACGGGTCTGCACAATTTACAAAAAAACCGAAAACCATAAACGTACTGCCTATCACGGGCCCGTATCGTTTATCGAGGTGCCACCTATCACGGGTCTGCACAATTTACAAAAAAACCGAAAACCATAAACGTACTGCCTATCACGGGCCCGTATCGTTTATCGAGGTGCCACCTATCACGGGTCTGCACAATTTACAAAAAAACCGAAAACCATAAACGTACTGCCTATCACGGGCCCGTATCGTTTATCGAGGTGCCACCTATCACGGGTCTGCACAATTTACAAAAAAACCGAAAACCATAAACGTACTGCCTATCACGGGCCCGTATCGTTTATCGAGGTGCCACCTATCACGGGTCTGCACAATTTACAAAAAAACCGAAAACCATAAACGTACTGCCTATCACGGGCCCGTATCGTTTATCGAGGTGCCACCTATCACGGGTCTGCACAATTTACAAAAAAACCGAAAACCATAAACGTACTGCCTATCACGGGCCCGTATCGTTTATCGAGGTGCCACCTATCACGGGTCTGCACAATTTACAAAAAAACCGAAAACCATAAACGTACTGCCTATCACGGGCCCGTATCGTTTATCGAGGTGCCACCTATCACGGGTCTGCACAATTTACAAAAAAACCGAAAACCATAAACGTACTGCCTATCACGGGCCCGTATCGTTTATCGAGGTGCCACCTATCACGGGTCTGCACAATTTACAAAAAAACCGAAAACCATAAACGTACTGCCTATCACGGGCCCGTATCGTTTATCGAGGTGCCACCTATCACGGGTCTGCACAATTTACAAAAAAACCGAAAACCATAAACGTACTGCCTATCACGGGCCCGTATCGTTTATCGAGGTGCCACCTATCACGGGTCTGCACAAT
Source organism: Cicer arietinum (assembly GCF_000331145.2). Taxonomy (NCBI): domain Eukaryota; kingdom Viridiplantae; phylum Streptophyta; class Magnoliopsida; order Fabales; family Fabaceae; genus Cicer; species Cicer arietinum. The sequence goes on along the minus strand of NC_021162.2, from coordinate 46,947,052 downwards.
TTACAAAAAAACCGAAAACCATAAACGTACTGCCTATCACGGGCCCGTATCGTTTATCGAGGTGCCACCTATCACGGGTCTGCACAATTTACAAAAAAACCGAAAACCATAAACGTACTGCCTATCACGGGCCCGTATCGTTTATCGAGGTGCCACCTATCACGGGTCTGCACAATTTACAAAAAAACCGAAAACCATAAACGTACTGCCTATCACGGGCCCGTATCGTTTATCGAGGTGCCACCTATCACGGGTCTGCACAATTTACAAAAAAACCGAAAACCATAAACGTACTGCCTATCACGGGCCCGTATCGTTTATCGAGGTGCCACCTATCACGGGTCTGCACAATTTACAAAAAAACCGAAAACCATAAACGTACTGCCTATCACGGGCCCGTATCGTTTATCGAGGTGCCACCTATCACGGGTCTGCACAATTTACAAAAAAACCGAAAACCATAAACGTACTGCCTATCACGGGCCCGTATCGTTTATCGAGGTGCCACCTATCACGGGTCTGCACAATTTACAAAAAAACCGAAAACCATAAACGTACTGCCTATCACGGGCCCGTATCGTTTATCGAGGTGCCACCTATCACGGGTCTGCACAATTTACAAAAAAACCGAAAACCATAAACGTACTGCCTATCACGGGCCCGTATCGTTTATCGAGGTGCCACCTATCACGGGTCTGCACAATTTACAAAAAAACCGAAAACCATAAACGTACTGCCTATCACGGGCCCGTATCGTTTATCGAGGTGCCACCTATCACGGGTCTGCACAATTTACAAAAAAACCGAAAACCATAAACGTACTGCCTATCACGGGCCCGTATCGTTTATCGAGGTGCCACCTATCACGGGTCTGCACAATTTACAAAAAAACCGAAAACCATAAACGTACTGCCTATCACGGGCCCGTATCGTTTATCGAGGTGCCACCTATCACGGGTCTGCACAATTTACAAAAAAACCGAAAACCATAAACGTACTGCCTATCACGGGCCCGTATCGTTTATCGAGGTGCCACCTATCACGGGTCTGCACAATTTACAAAAAAACCGAAAACCATAAACGTACTGCCTATCACGGGCCCGTATCGTTTATCGAGGTGCCACCTATCACGGGTCTGCACAATTTACAAAAAAACCGAAAACCATAAACGTACTGCCTATCACGGGCCCGTATCGTTTATCGAGGTGCCACCTATCACGGGTCTGCACAATTTACAAAAAAACCGAAAACCATAAACGTACTGCCTATCACGGGCCCGTATCGTTTATCGAGGTGCCACCTATCACGGGTCTGCACAATTTACAAAAAAACCGAAAACCATAAACGTACTGCCTATCACGGGCCCGTATCGTTTATCGAGGTGCCACCTATCACGGGTCTGCACAATTTACAAAAAAACCGAAAACCATAAACGTACTGCCTATCACGGGCCCGTATCGTTTATCGAGGTGCCACCTATCACGGGTCTGCACAATTTACAAAAAAACCGAAAACCATAAACGTACTGCCTATCACGGGCCCGTATCGTTTATCGAGGTGCCACCTATCACGGGTCTGCACAATTTACAAAAAAACCGAAAACCATAAACGTACTGCCTATCACGGGCCCGTATCGTTTATCGAGGTGCCACCTATCACGGGTCTGCACAATTTACAAAAAAACCGAAAACCATAAACGTACTGCCTATCACGGGCCCGTATCGTTTATCGAGGTGCCACCTATCACGGGTCTGCACAATTTACAAAAAAACCGAAAACCATAAACGTACTGCCTATCACGGGCCCGTATCGTTTATCGAGGTGCCACCTATCACGGGTCTGCACAATTTACAAAAAAACCGAAAACCATAAACGTACTGCCTATCACGGGCCCGTATCGTTTATCGAGGTGCCACCTATCACGGGTCTGCACAATTTACAAAAAAACCGAAAACCATAAACGTACTGCCTATCACGGGCCCGTATCGTTTATCGAGGTGCCACCTATCACGGGTCTGCACAATTTACAAAAAAACCGAAAACCATAAACGTACTGCCTATCACGGGCCCGTATCGTTTATCGAGGTGCCACCTATCACGGGTCTGCACAATTTACAAAAAAACCGAAAACCATAAACGTACTGCCTATCACGGGCCCGTATCGTTTATCGAGGTGCCACCTATCACGGGTCTGCACAATTTACAAAAAAACCGAAAACCATAAACGTACTGCCTATCACGGGCCCGTATCGTTTATCGAGGTGCCACCTATCACGGGTCTGCACAATTTACAAAAAAACCGAAAACCATAAACGTACTGCCTATCACGGGCCCGTATCGTTTATCGAGGTGCCACCTATCACGGGTCTGCACAATTTACAAAAAAACCGAAAACCATAAACGTACTGCCTATCACGGGCCCGTATCATCACATCTTCTATGTTCACATTTATCTTTGCCTCCACGTTAGTCAGAGACAAAAACTCATGAGTCCCTTCACTTAGCGACACTCGGAGTTTGTTAGCGGCTAAATACTTAACAACTCCTGGTTCGGGGAAAGAACCAATTTACGAGCACAATCCAAGATCACATAATGGTACGACATCCAATCCATACCAAGAATGACCTCGAGTGATTGTAGAGGTAAACAAATCAAATTAACCAAGAAATCCCTATTCTGAATAGTCATTTGACAATGTAAACATGCAGCATTTACTGTCAAAGTCTTAACAGGTGTGGAGACAACCAAATCAAAAGGTAAAGCAGACACAGATAACTTCAAACGATTCACACAATCCATAGCAATGAAGGAGTGGGTTGTCCCCGAATCAAAAAGTGCAGTTAGAGTGTTACCTGCAATCTCGCAGTCACGTTGCATCAGATTACCAGATGGATTCCCCTCTTCAGCACTCACGCAATAAATGCGTCCTCTAGCAGTAGGACGAGTAGCCCTAGTTACATTCACAACTGGTTCTACCTTCGGAGTCGTGCAATCCTTTGCCATGTGTCCTGGCTTCTGACAATTGTAGCAGGTGAGAGTATCAGGGGTACAAGCGTTAGCATAATGTCCATCTTCCCCACATCGGAAACATCGAACCACTCGTCCCACTTGTTTCCCGAAATTTTGGTTCCCTGGGCGATTCTGCCCACCATTGTTATTTTGTGGCCAATTATAAGGTTTAACAACTTACTTCCCCTTGTTTTTCTGATAATTCACCCGACTGGGTCCTCCTGCACTAAAATTCCCTCCTCGGCTAGCCCTCTTATTCTTCATATCCTCAACTTCCCTACATTTTTCCACAAGAACTTGGAAACGTTGAATTCCCAAGGGCAAGACCGAGTCTTGAATCTCATACTTTAGTCCGTCTTGGAAACGATGACACATGAATGGTTCATCAATCTCTTCACGGAAAAACCTGAAATGTCTCGATAGCGATTCAAACTTAGCAGCATATTCACCCACGGTCATGTTCCCCTGATGCAGTTTCAGGAAATCATCACCCAGCTTAGTCCTGGTTCTTCTCCGGAAGTATTTGTCTAAAAACTTCCTTTTGAATGATTCCCAGTTCACCTCCTCGTGAGCTGATCTCATCAACAATCTTGCACTCCTCCACCAGTACTCAGCATCCCCTAGTAGCATATAAGTGGCATAGTTGACCTTCACTTCTGCCTGACAGTTAATCATTTTGAAGATCTTCTCCACTTCTTGGATCCATTGATCCGCTTTCTCTGAATTCTCACCCCCCTTAAACTTGGGGGGATTGTAACGACGGAAGTCTTCTAACCCTCTTGACTCCGCAGCACGAATCTCTTTTCCCCTCTTTTCAAGATCGCATTGACTCTTGGCAGCAGTCTGTGCAGCAACAGAAGCAGTCATGTTATTCATAGCCTCCGCCCTTGGAACGTCATTTCTTCTTGGCGGCATGGTTTTCCTATAAAACCATCATCAAGTAGAGTCTTAACACTACTTCAAATAATTCCAAAACTAGTTTCCGACCACATCAACACATAAGAATTATTGCGGACCTGACAACTCAACCCACATAAACCGACGCATG
>NC_021162.2:46933290-46942349 GCF_000331145.2 Cicer arietinum | reverse complement strand
CACTGGGCCAATCGATTGGGAAATCGATTTGGATGAAGGATTTTTGTAAAATTTGAACTCTGGGCTCAATTCAATCGATTGGGAAATCGATTGAATGAATGTCTGAGACCCAGTATTAATGCCAATCGATTGCCAAATCGATTTTGTCAGTTTTGCTGAGTTTCTGTCTTTCTGCAAATCGATTTCTTAAAAGGTTTTGAAAACATATTGCGAAATCGATTCCCAAATCAATTTTGTCAAATTTGTGAAGTCTCTGCAACTCATCAAATCGATTGGGAAATCGATTTCCCTGCTTATTCTTCCAAAAATACATAAACTAACTCAATCACATTCATACACAATTCTACATCTTAACACTTAGCAATTCCCACACGATCACCACGACAAATTGAGTTTCGAAATAGTTTTACAACCCACCACACTTACACACAATAATCAATTCATAACACTTAGCAATTTCAACACAAATACCACGACAACTCAAATTCAAAACACTCAATCATAAACTTGAATCAAACAGATGTGCCACCTATCACGGGTCTGCACGATTTACTAAAAAGCGTAAACCATAAACGTACTGCCTATCACGGGCCCGTACCGTTTATCGAGGTGCCACCTATCACGGGTCTGCACGATTTACTAAAAAGCGTAAACCATAAACGTACTGCCTATCACGGGCCCGTACCGTTTATCGAGGTGCCACCTATCACGGGTCTGCACGATTTACTAAAAAGCGTAAACCATAAACGTACTGCCTATCACGGGCCCGTACCGTTTATCGAGGTGCCACCTATCACGGGTCTGCACGGCTTACTAAAATAACGTAAATTGTAAATGTACCGCCTATCACAGGCCAAAGTACTATTTTCCAAGGTGCCACCTATCACGGGTCTGCACGGCTTACTAAAATAACGTAAATTGTAAATGTACCGCCTATCACAGGCCAAAGTACTATTTACCAAGGTGCCACCTATCACGGGTCTGCACGGTTTACTAAAAAGAACGTAAATTGTAAATGTACCGCCTATCACAGGGCCAAATTACTTTTTACCAAGGTGCCACCTATCACGGGTCTGCACAATTTACAAAAAAGCGAAAACCATAAACGTACTGCCTATCACGGGCCCGTACCGTTTATCGAGTTGCCACCTATCACGGGTCTGCACAGTTTTCAAAAACGTAAATCATAAATGTACCGCCTATCACTTGCCAAAGTACTATTTATCAAGGTGCCACCTATCACGGGTCTGCACGATTTACAAAAAGCATAAAAATGCATGAGCGTATACTGACTCCATCCACAACAATCGTTAAGCAAATGCAGATATTAAAAGATTCTCCATTTTTAATACTCATTTAACTTAAACGATTTTCACAACAAACATTAAGCAAACAGAAATATTAAGAGATTCCCCATTCTTAATACTCTTTTAACTTAAACGATTTTCAAAACAAACATTAAGTAAACAAGACATTAAGAGATTCCTCATTCTTAATACTCATTTAACTTAAACGATTTTCTCAAACACACATTAAGTAAACCGAGATATTAAAATATTTCCCATTTTTAATACTCGTTTAACTCTAATGGTTTTCAAATTCCACAACAAAACAAACTCAAACATATTATCAAATTCAATCCACAATCTACACCAAAACACATCAAATTTCATCGGTATAATGGTTTTCCAATTCTACAGAACAAACTCAAACATACTCTCACATTCAAACCATATTTCACAACAAACACACCAATTAACAAACATCGAGTATGGACACGCCAAATACACCGAACACAATCAACACCACATAACACCCAGATACCTCAAATATCATTTACTCATAATCATACACAAAGACTTCAAATTCATTTACCACGAAACATTCATCAATATAAACAAAACCTAACTCTAAGGTTTTACCCATAACGCATTAGTTTCGTTTTTCCCCAAATCGATACATTTAACCCTAACAAATTCCTTCCCACACAACCACAGATAAGTCCCTAATGCAAACTAAAAGTTTGGAAGGAGCCCTTACCTCAACGTTAGCTTTAACGTGCGTTTCCGGTACCGCGAGTAATTCCGGTAAAATCTCCGCTCGCAACGCCGCTTCCAAATTAGTTCACTAGCACCGTAGCGTGGTGGTGAGCAACTTTCCCTTCTATCTCTTCGAGAAATGAGGTTTGGATCTAGAAGAAACAGAGGGGTTTGTGTTTGGATCTCAAAAACCGTTTTTCTTCGTTTTCGAATCAAAGAGGAAGAGTGGAGTTGCGAAAACCTTGATCTAACTCTCACCCAACCTTGGGTCACTAGCTTTGAAGAAAAGGAAGCAACGAAAACGAAAAATGGAGAAGGATGGAATTTTGGGTTTTGCTCACGTGAGGTTCAGAGGAAGGAGATGGAAATTTGGAAATTTCCTTCCTTTATATATATATATATATATATATATATATATATATATTAATTACTTTTAACAAATATCTCAAAATATCTAGATATTTGTTAAATTACCATTTCACCCGTAACGCATTAAATTCTCCGTAAAGGATTCACCGCACTTAATTTAATTTATTTATCGACGAGTAATTTTAATTGGCATCAAAATATCTTTTTGATCATATAAACTCCAAAATATTAATAACTTTGGCTAAAAAGCCTCCGAGCCAAAATCCAAAATACACAAAAATACATAAAGTATACTTTAAAATTATGGGTCTTACATTCGATGTTATATATATGACTCTAGTTTTTTATTACAAATTGCATCAGTCATAAACACTTCAAGTTTGTATTTAATTCTTCTCTCTTCTACTATTGTGTTAGAGTATTGTGAGATTTAGTTTAAATATTTTCTTTGGAAATGTGGCTATCTTGTTAGGTGATCAATTGCGGTAGTGTTAAAAAGTTTCTTGAAACTCTAACAATTATTCACGACACTCGTCTAAAGTATAAGTTGATTGTTACGTTTTATACAATGACTCGTTTTGTGTTGGTTCGATAAATTGAGTTTTGATGGATACATTCAATTTTCCTTATTTTTATCGAACTAACATAGATCGAGTCATTATCTTAGTTGTAAAAACTCGGAAGACAGATAACTTATACTTTAAATGATTTTCTTTAACTTCGTTAAAATTTTGAGTGATTTTTAAACATCCGTCTATAGTAGACTACCTATATAAGTGGTCCACGGTAGCATTCATTTGTTGTAGCTAAGGATGGGAATAGACTAGGCCGTCCGTCAGGGACCTATGGCCTAGCCTACTTATGGTCTGGCCTTGCCTGACCCATTTAATAAAAAAGATAGGCTCAGGCTATTTTTAAAACCTATTTATTTAAATAGGTCAGGCTTAGGCTTATAAAAAAAACCTATTAGGCCTTACAGGCCGGCCTATATATATTTTATTATTTATTAATATTATTATTATTATTATATTAATAATATTATTTCTTATTTTAAATTTTATCAATTAGGCAATTACTCAGTAAGCATTCTATATTCAGTAGTTGTTCCATATTCGGTAGCATTCCATATTTGGTAGTCGTTCAATTAGTCAATCACTCAGTAGTCTTCCATATTTGTTTAAGAGGTAATAATGAGTGTGTTTGTTTCAGAAGAAAAAAAAATATTTTTTTGGGTTTAAAGTTTGTTTGTTTCATATTTTTTAAAAATTATTTTAAATAGGCTTCCAAGCCAGACCAGACTTTTTAAAAGGTCAGGCCAGGCCGAAAAAAAAGCCTATGATAGTCTGTAGGCAAGACTTAGGTCTAAAAAATAAATTGTAGGTCAAACTCATGCCTTTCAAAGTCTGATCTGACCTATTTTCATCCCTAGTTGCAGAATTAATCTTTTTGAAGATACAAAGAAAATTTTATTAACATTTAAAAGACCGTGAAATATATGTACAAGATGAACTAGTACAAATACAATGTCGCATTGAATACACGTTATTTAATGCATCACCACATCTTCACCCCTTAACAATATCCTGACATTAAGACCAATGAATGACACTCACCAATATTCCCCTCCCCTATATTCTTTAAAGATTAAAAAAAAAAATCGATTCTGTTTGAAATAACCACTCCAAACAAGATTTGTTTAAATTTCTCATCGCACGAAAGATTTGTTGGGAGATAAGTGAGATGTAAGTCGGCGAAAGTAAGAGTGAGATTTAAGTTCAAGGCGATAGAAAAAAAATTGAAGGTGGTCAAAAGATAAAAGTTAAATGCTCAAAATAATTTTAAAAAATTCAAAGTATATAGATGCACACTCTGAGCTCCATGTACGGTCTCAAACATATCTTAGATAAAATAAAATTTGTCTATATTATATAAACAAAATTTATTGTCTATATAAAGTTTAATTATTTTACATAGTTAGTATAATAAGTTTTACATTGCAACAATCATCATTGTATTTAACTTTATAACTAGTGATGAATAACATTAAATATATTTAATGATCTCCAAACTCACTCAGATTGTAAGTAAATTATAACATATGTCCATATTACTTTCATAAAACAATATACAACAAAAATAATATAAAAAACAAAATAAATAACTTAATATAAAAAACAAATAAGTACAATAGCAAATTTGAAAACATTTTTTTCCGAACGATCAAAATAACAAATTAATGTATATGTTCCAAATTAAATAATAGAATAACAAGAAAAACATAGATTACAATCTTATGAAACTTAACTACAAGACTGTTATGCCCAAAAATAAGTCTCCTTGTGCATAACAAACTGTGTTGTCAATACGTAAAATCCCACTCTTCGAAAGTGTCAAACTCCTCATCCAAATCATTTTTTAAAAAAGAAAAATGTATATATTAGTGACATTTTGTTAAAGGTAACATGATAGGGACAACATTGTATTAACTGACAGTCAGCATATAAAACGAAGAGTCTAGATCAATCTCTGAATATTTCTGCAAACTTTCCTCTTTTCAACTTTAAAGTATTATTATCTACCTTCATTGGTCTTTCCCACTAGGGATGTCATGGCTAGGAGAAAACTTTCAACACAATATACTTGATGAATTCTTCGAAATTTTATCGAGACTGAAGTTCTATCTAGCTCAGTAGTAGCAGATTCTAAATCTAGGCTCTAGATTGTGATCATCAAATAGTGATCAAAGATTATCCTTTGATCACCTGAAGTCATTGTTTCATTATTTACAAACGATCAAACTCGATCATAAAGTCACTCCGCTGCTGTATTTCAACACAACTATTAAAACTAACTTTAAAACAAACTAAAATCCATTTAAAGAATTGACTTATTAAAACAATTGTTTTCTCCCACATACCTACCAATGATCAATGACTAAATAATTAAGAGACCTAATTGTTATATAAAATAAGTTTACATCAACCATATTAGCAACAAGTTGCACGTATTATGTTTTTTGAACAAAACTGAAATATTCAGAAATGTAAAACGAAAAGTTATCAACAAAAGAAATTCAACCGGGAAGATATATTTTAGAACAAATGAAAGATAAATCGGGCATTCATATCATTACAACACAACAATTACAATGATATATCGCATATATCATCTATACGATTACACAGATTACAGGCCGCGATAAACCAAAATTGAACGACAGCTTATGAATCTACGATATTTACAAGTACAACACAAGCCTCTGAAGCCAAAATTTGAATTTCTGCCATAGCAGCAGGAAAAAGAACTATTGATGTAAGAGTAAGACAATGTGATTGCACTTTTAGGAATGTCAACTTCCAAGGCACATAGGCCAGTTCGGGCCTAGAACAGTTTGAAATAAATTGTACGGTTATAGAACAACAACCTTCATGGCCTTTGCAAATCTTATTGGAAGGTGAATTATGATCAATCTGTAAAGAACGAATATAACGTTTCCTGTGGCTTCAAATTCTTTCCACTGTAAGTAAAACAAAACATCCCACATTCAAGAAAGAGTATACAAGTGGTACTGAAACTTCAAGTACCAGCAAAATAATCATCTTTGGTCCAAAATGTAACGAGACAGGCACTCATTGATCGCTGCAAATGTTCCTGATCTCAACAGTTGGCAAAAGCATACAACTGAACCATACACCAGAATCAGATCACCTCTAAATGAACACGGAGGTCTTCTCAAAAAGCATGATGGAACCTTGTTACAAATAAACTGGCTTAATATCATTAGCCCCGAAGCTTGCACCACATTGTGGACATTTGCGCTGCCGACTCCCAGCAATTTTCTGGATACATGGGTTGCAGAACAAGTGGTAGCATTTTGTAATTACCACCTGACAGAAGTTGGAAAATGTGAGGAAACACCCAAATCAAAGCAAAATAATTTTGCAAATTTTAGTTTGACAAAAGACTACAAAATTTAGAAAAACCATGTTTACTCCCCAACGGAGCATATCTATCCAACAATGACAGTGCAGCAAAATAAATTAATGAAATGGGGAAAATCAGAATATATTATTAGCTTGTTAATCAAGAAGCATCTGTCGATCAACATATCTTCCTTATTGACGAAGCTGATATCACTCTAAAATGATTCAATTGTAAATTTAATTAAGTTTACTTTAGACAAACATACATCCACACAAAAAAATATGAAAATGGTCTAAAATTTAATTTAGTTTCTTTGATAATCTAATCTTACACATGAAACGGGGAAAAGGTGATAGACAACTTCAAAGGTTTAATCGATATATCATGACAAATAGAAGAATGCAAAATGGAAAAGGTGTTGCAATCCTACATTAGCAAATAGAAAAAGATAATACAAATCGAGCAAAGTGATAGGGACTTGGGGTGCCCAAGTCTCACATCGGGCAGTATGGGATGCTTGGTAGAGTATTTAATTGGCTTGATTCTTCCCCCTTGATAGCTAATTTTTAAGAAGGGCTCTCCATGTAATTAGATTCTTATCAATTGATATCAGATCTGATTGTCGGTAGCTCAAAATGGGCTACTAACAGAGGGGCTGACCAGAAAGACCGCATTGAGCGTCATAGAGTGCAGCCGCCAGGACGTCATCTCCTAGGAGGTGCTCTGACACAAACTTGGGTATTATGGGGTGTCCTTATGAGATGCTTGGTGCAGTATTTATGCGGCTTATTCTTAATCCTTTGGGTCCCAACAATAAGAAATAGCTATTGCAGATGTAATGGGATGTAACATTTTATGAGAAGGAAGAATATAAGGAAAGATAAGGAAATCCATTTTGAAACTCTTCTTGCTCTTCATATCCTTGAGTCAAATGTACCTAAGCCTAAGACAAAGCAACCAAATGTTCCATTCAAATTACCTGAAACCGAACCTGAGTCTAAACATGAACCTGTAGTAGATGTAAGATTCGGAAAATAATTGGTATTCAAGAGAAGGCCAAAAGTCATTCTTGAATCCAGTGAGATAATAGTAGTTTCTTATGCTAGTACTAGTAATAGAAAGTCAGTTATAACAGCTGTCGGTCATTTCTTGTGTACTACCTGCTAGCACAGGTCAGCAAACAGCAAGTATATAAGCTGTGTTGCCATACCATTGTAACATATAATTGTGAAATGAAAAACAGTTACAGATTAGTTCTCTGAAATTCAATATGGAATCATCGAGCTAGGCCGTTCCATGGAGGAACAATCAATTCCTCCCCCGCTTCTGCCACCGTCTGGTGGCACGCTTCCCCCTACAGCTTTGAATTCACACTATCCTGATGATTTGTATTCATCATCTCTCGACTTCTCACTGAAGATCTCTGAGAAATTGACTGAAGATAATTTTCATCTATGGCGTCAATAAATTGAGCCGTATACCAATGCGCATAACCTCGCTGAGTTCGTCGTTTGTCCTACAATTTCTTTGAAATTCAAGAATGCAAAGGATCGTCGTAACGAAATTATCAATCTAGCGTTTACATCGTTGCGGTTGCACGACCAGATGTTGCTTTCTTGGCTTCAATTGACGCTTTCTAGCAAGATTCTCTCGTGTTATTGGATGTTCACATGTGTTCGAGAAATGGGATAAGCTCTTTGCCTAATTTCAGAAACAGAGTTGTGCCAAAGCTCGTCATCTTCGACTGGGACTTTGTGCAGTTTCTCTTGATAACTGCACTGTCAAGGATTATCTCCTTTTCACAAAATCGTTGATGTGCTCGCGTCTATTGGTGATCATGTTCCTATGAATATTGATGTAATTCTTGAAGGTTTCTTGTCTGATTATGGATTTGTTGTTGAAAGTAAATTTGAACTCATGGATAGTGATGAAGCTGAAGGTTTTCTTCTTGCTCATGAATTTTGCCTTGGGAAGTATAAGAAGAAAACCCTAACTGATGTAGCCTCTCTCAATTTGACGCATGCTTTCTCTATGCCAAACTCAATCTGCACCTGATTCCTCTTCTCCACTGTCAGATTCACCTTCTGACTTTGCTGAACTGGCTTATCCTTCGTTCAGAGGTGGCCGTGGTCCTTGTGGTGGAAGAGGTTGTGGAGGACGTAATTCCAATGTGCAATGTCAGATTTGTTTCAAATACAGTCACACTGCAGCAACGTGTTGGCACAGGTTCAATCAGCAGTTCCAGCCTCCTTCATCTCACAATACGGCATTCTATGGACCACACTCTGGACCTGGTGGTCCTATGAGTTATGGCTCTGCACTCCATCTGGCTATGCTCTCTATCCACTTTCCAATACCTGGCACCAGCCTCAGAGTGCTTCACGTCCTCCTACTTTTCTGGTCGCTCCACCTAGTGCATTACTTACCAACACTACACCTGCAAACTCTGGCTCATGGTTTCCAGATTCTGGTGCCTCCTTTAATGTGACTGGTGATGCAAGGAACAGGCAATGACTTACTCCTCTTGAGCATGATCAGATCTACATAGGCAACGACCAAGGTTTGCGCATTCACAATTATGGTCCCAGCTCTTTTCCCTCTCCTACACATCCACAGACACATGCCTTTAGTTCTTCATAACTTACATATTCCCTTACTTTATGTTTAATGCTAATGATGCCTTGTTAAATCTCAGGAAACTGATGCTACTCTACTCCAAGGTCGTGT
>NC_021162.2:46896976-46932434 GCF_000331145.2 Cicer arietinum | reverse complement strand
GCTGTAAAGTTCGCTCTACCATCTACTACTTCTCTTCCCTCTGTCAATACTATCTCTACTCTTAATTCTGCATCTAGTAGCAATTTATCTGAAAATTCTCAGTCTATGTGGCATTTATGCCTAGGACACCCTAACATTCAATCCCTTAAGCTTGTACTCAATCAGTGTAATTTTCCTATTGGCAATAATGAAGATGTTTCTCATTTTTGTGCTGCATGCTGTATGGGTAAAGCTCACCGTTTACACTCTCCTTCCTCACACACCACTTACAGTCACCCTCTTGAATTGATATTTAGTGATATATGGGGACATTCCCCTCCTGCCTCTACCTTGGGATATCATTATTAAATTACCTTTGTAGACGCTTTTTCTAGATATACTTGGATTTACCTGTTTAAGTCTAAATCAGATGCTTTTACTATCTTCAAACAATTCAAGTCTATGGTAGAACTTCAATTTGGTCACTCAATTAAAGCCTTACAAACTTACTAGCGAGGGGGGTTACGCCCTTTTATCAAATATCTCATTGATTTAGGTATAAATCATAAGCTCATTTGTCCTCATACCACCAAAATGGTGTGGTTGAGAGAATGCATAGACACACTGTTGAACTTGGGTTGACTCTCCTTAGTCAAGTCTCTCTTCCCTTGTCTTACTGGGACTATGTCTTCCTAACTGTTGTTTACCACTGCACCCCTACAATTTAAAATTCCATACACTGTCCTATTCAACCAACCACCTGACTATAAATTTCTCAAAGTCTTTGGTTGTGCTTGTATTCCCTTATTAAGACCTTATAATGCTCATAAACTGGATTTTAGATTTTCATGAGTGATATGGATTTTAGATATCATAAATGATATGGTGTAATCTAAAATCCATAAACTGGATTTTTAATTCAATAAATCTAAATGTCCAATCCACCTCCTTTACATCAGGTAAAGAATTCTAATCTAAAAATAAAACAAAGGATATATGTCCAAGCTCTAAAAATAAATCAGAGATCCATCTTCCAACCCCCCAAAACGAGTTAGAAACCCAAGCAGTTAAAGGGGATGACCTTGACCTCCCAATTGCCATCAGAAAGGAACAAGAAAATGTACCAAACAGCCACTATACCCCTTTTGAACATCTTCTCATTTGAAACATTATCACTAGTCCACAACATTCCCTGTAAACTTGATCACTACCTTCACTGCCAATAATGTTTTTGATCATTGTCTGATAAAAGGTGAAAACGTGCCATGTATATAGAGTTTGGAGCCACTGGAGAAGAATAAGACATGGGGGCTAGTTACAATACCTTCAAAAAAATAGCTTTTGGTTGCAAATGGGTTTATACAGTAAAGTATAGAGCTGATGGGTCGATTGAGAGTACAAATCAAGGTTGGTAGCCAAATATTTTACACAAACCTATGAAATTGATTATTTAGACTCTCTTTAGTATTTCTCAGACTCTCAAACTCTTGTGAGTTTTACATTGTTGCCCAACCAGAAAAAATCAAAGAACAGTAACTTTCTTTTTCCAACTCCAAACACCTCTATTCCATGGTAGGCGAAAAAATGAACTTGAAACGTCATTTCTTATAATCAACATGAATTTGGATGTATCACTAAGAGGGAACACATAACTCCCCAATTAGTTTGGCATCTTCAATTTCTCTTTGCTAGCTATATCAAGAAAGGATAACATTCGGCACTTATTTTTTTCATAAGACCATGTTGTTCCAATATTGTTTGCATGTGAAGCTAACTCCCATTCTGGCATCAGCTTAACACTAACCACAAGATGCTTTAGGCCACAGGGAGCTCAGCTTGTCAACTGAGCCACATCCCATTGTTGATACTCTCCAGGATTCAATTGCAGCATAATAAACCTCATTAAATTCATCTAATAAATCAAATAACAAAAAAATTACCTCTTTTGTCCTGTCTCGGCAAATACTGCACTTGACGATTTTCCTGTACTCTCCCAGTTCCTCTTGAAGCTTATCAGTTACTGAGGTACCCTCATTTTGTGCTTTAAGATGTGACAAGTTTCTCCTAGCAACTTCGAGATCTTCCTCTACTCTCTTTTTAGCAAATCTAGTAACAGACGAAAAAAGCTCCATAACTGCTGTGTAATAGAAATATTTGAAAAGAATAACTTGATTACATTATAGACGAAGTACCTTTCTTTCTCAAGTTCTACTTGTAACTCCATACGAGTCACCCGGCTACTACTAATTTTAGATTGCAATTCTACCGCTGTATCCCTAACCTGTTGCGATGATGGTCTAATATCCGACAGTTTTTTTTCTGAATTTTCCAAAAAGACAGAACTTTGAAACTTATTGTCTGCAAGTTTTTGAATCTGATCTGAGCAAAACCTCAGCTGCATATCAAGATATCAAGTAAACAGAAGTCAATTCCAAATTCACATCCAATGAGTGATTTAAGTCAAGACCTGGCTACCTGGTCTTCAATTCTTGCAGCTTTTGTATCATATATTTTCAGAGATACGTTTGATTGCTGGATCTCTTGGTCCAATAATCTGTTCTCCATGAGCAAAGAATCCTGTTTTTGTCTAGCCCTTACACCTTCTAAAACAAGCTACAACAGCAGTGCAACATATATCAATATATAATCAACAAAAATAGCACATATCAATAGACAAGTATATGTCTAGTGTACAAATAACAAACATTTATAGATAAACCCAAAAAATTATTCAGACAGAAAAATCAATTTCTTTGCTCTGTGCATGTAACATCTGATTATCTCAATTCGACATGTACCAAGCCCAACTCCAGAATTTTCATATTTGATATGGCGACAAGATCTGGTTGAAGTAGCCCATTGCATTTGTCAAGAGACCCTAATAAATCCTTAAGTTTTCTATCTCTTGATTGTAGGGTACATCTTCCAAATGAGCTTGAGGCCTTGATGGTCCTCCATGACTTACTCATCCTTTCTTGGAGGTTTGCCATGTAATTTACAACATTTTTCCTTTGTGTGCCTTGGCTATTTGCAGCAGATACCCCAAAAGTTGGCGTTGTCGTTCCATTGATGTTCACCATTTGAGTTTTTTTCCTGATATTGACCTGATTTGGTAACCAGTGCTGAAATCACCAGTTTGTGACTCTAGCATGGGATTTCTCAACTCTCTTCAGTTCGGCAATTACTTTTTTCAAAGAATCTGAATTCCGGCAAGCTAGAGCATGAAATCAAACTAAGAAGCCATAGGCCCTATACTTCTCAATAAACTCCTTCAAAAGTGCAGGCAGCATCTGCAATGCACTTTATGTCAAAAACTATGCAAGTGATGAACAATGATGGCAGAGGCTAAAGCTTCTGGAAAACCTAAGGCTCTAGATACCATGTAACAGAAACAGGGAGGACAGGGTTTTACGAGTAATTGCTGGAATAATTCTTGTATAGCCATTATACAAGACTTAAAATGGAAATAAAATCACACCTAATCACAGCTTCATCAAATCATAAATGCTTCTAATCAGACCAATTGCTGCTGATTATAATCCCCCTAATTTAATGTCACTTAATATACAACAAATCTGAAAATCACGACTGCCTCTAATACTACAGGTCCCCAAAGACCTATTCTCCCATTTTTACCATGTCACTTCCCCCTCTCTACCAAGAAATTGGATAATACCAATTACGATACTTGGACTTTTGACTCCAAGTTATGGATTAATAGCCAAGCCTACAAGGACCACCTCACCACAAAGACTAAGGAGGTGGATGCTGTCAATTGTCAAATAAAGGAAAAGATTGATGCTCACTTGTGTAGAATCATCAAGTCTTCTCTCCATCCTTCCATCAAACCTACTTTCATCCTCAGTCGCATGACAGTCTGTTTGGAGTTTGTCATGAGTTAAACAATGTCAATGGCATTGCTTCAACAAAGATTGATGGTCTTATTTCTGCCTTTTTTTGGTAGGTTCATGCTCCACTCCATGATTTTAATGAGCTAAACAAAAGCCCCAGCAGAGAAGAAAAAAAAACTTCAGTGACGCAACATCATCTTGACGCTCCTTGGCCTTTTTAGTTTTCCTACAAAGTACTTTGGTACTCTTGTCCCAACCATGTCACCAGCTATTTCTGCCTCTCTACGGATCCCTGCTAACCCACAACTGAGCTCTCTGTTGCTCCTGCTCTAAGGGTGGACCATCCAATTCCAAACCTCGTCAAAAGTGTGAGCATACCATCATCTGAGACATACTACTGGTTTAATTTAACCTATTCTTTATTTGTATCTCTAGCTTGACTTAATTACATTTAACCGAAGTTTAGATAGTAGGAAAATAGTATGAAGCATTGTCTTATTTACCTATTGCATGACTCAGATTCATCTCTTCAAATTAAGGAAATAGCAATACACTTGATACAACAAAATAAACAACCAAAACCCAATTCTCATGGCGGAAAAAATCATTCATAATTCCAAATATAACTTTTTCCAAATCTATATGTTGAGAAAATGTAAAATAATAGTACCACCAATTAACATATCATCATGATTGTATTGGTGTGAGTCTTCCCTTTATTCTGTTTCCTGATCTTTAGGGATTGATTAGGTTAGCCACTTAGCCTCTTGTAGGTATATATTGTACATTCTCCTCACTCATTAATACAATAAATACATTCTTATTCAAGTGCGTAACTTCGCAAGAGTTTTGGAATCACAGGTTTCTCAAAACACACGAAAATGAACATAAATCAAACAAAAAGACAAGAAAACTAAAACATTAACAAAAGAGAGATTGCAGTCTCTTGAAGTGCTGCTTAGTCAGCATGTTCAATTTCTTGTCTATTTAGTTCATCATGCTCTTGTACTACTCATCTTCCTCTATTGTTCACCGATGACAAGGGGAGAAGGGGACTTTTTTATCTAAATTCAAAAGAATCTTAGATTCTTATCCATACCTAATTACAGGTTTCCAACAGAAACACAAGGGTTTGTTGTTATGTAAATGGCAAAGACATCACGTTAAATATGAATCATTTTCCAATTACACTTATATAGGTGCAACTAATTTTAAGACAAATTACCTTAATATTGTAATCATCTCTCTCAGTAATCTGATGCAACAGATGTTGATTTTGGGTTTGCATGTCATCATATGCTTGTCCAATAGTCTGAAGGAAAATCATCCAGACAGATATAGCGCAAAAATTACATTATTAGAAATAGAAAAAATTTAAAAGCTGAATGATAAGAAAAATGTGTTATATGCAGAAAGTAGAACTCCATTCCTCCAAAATAAGAAATCCAACCTCTATTTCAGATAAGTAGGCTTCATTTTCTTCATTTTTCGATCTCAAGACATCAGACAGTTTACACATCTCCCTGAAAAAGCTAAACATCATGGGTTAGAAAAGTAACCATGATTAGTATATAACTGAGGCCATACAATTTCATGAGATCCTTTGAGCTGCTTTCACATTAACTGTGTACCAAATTCCATTCTAGTTACAAAAAATTAAGTAAGTAATCCATCCATAATCCAACAACTGAAAGAAAAATCAAAGCAACATAAGTCACTTTTCGTTTTTTTTTTAAGCCAAAAAGAGAAAGAGTGCAAAAGCATCATATGGTAAATTTGGCATCCCAACTATGTTAGCACCCCAAATCAACCCACCTATCATTTGCAGCTAATGAGTTTTCAAAGGTTTGGGATGTGATTATAGTTGTATGTGGAAATAATTTTAGTGAACCATCTTTTTCATCTTGGAGTAAACCAAATTCTGCCTTATGCCGCCATGCCGTCCTTTTTTCCAATGTGTTTTCAGCTTCTCTGGCCTCCTCCACCACCACCCAATGTCATACTGCATGCTGAAGCCCTTTCAGATGAAACTACTGTAGTTCAAAACATCTGCCGATCTATTCCATGAGACCTCCAATTCTCTCTCACATGGTTGCACATTGTCGGGCGATTTCAAAAGGCAGCCTTAGACTCTGCCACACGTGGCAGCACATGCAGTCACGTTAGCAAATACTTTCTGCTGCATTGCCCCTCTCTCCTCGATCAGGAATTATCCTTGTTTGGTTCTGTTATGGGCTTCATGTTGTTACAGCCGCACTGCTTCTTTGTCGGTATTTGTCATGCAGTTCATTTCTCATTAATTGGTCATATATGTGACTTCAATTCCTACTAGTGATCATTCTAGTCATGATTCTTTTACCACAGATGAATCATATTAGTCATTCCAATGTTGACTTTTGATGGAAATGACTCACGCTAGCCCAAAACTTTGTCCTAGACTAGATGCTCTAGCCGCAGCCTTCATCCCAAATGCACTAGCCCTTGCTTGGTTCCAAATGGGCTTGGACCTATCTTTGTCCCATTCCCTGATGCTCTGACCCCAACCTTTGCCCTTGATGCACTGGCCTCATCTCTATCCCAAGAAGCCATATTAAGCATTTTGGGAAGCTTCCAAATGTTGCTTTGAAAGGGACAGACCATGCTTTGTTTGATTGGTTGCATTAAAATTTCTCTCAGGCTACTATCTAAGCTTTAGCTTGAAGGGGTGTTTTAGAATATATGAAATATCTTATAGTATCTTTAATATTATGTCAGACGGTCAGAGTATCTTAGTTTATCTTTTAGGATCAGTTTCTAATCTTTGATTACTTCCTATGATTATTTTCAATATTACTTAGTTATAATCATTATTTGTTTTCTAACTCTATTGTTTATTTAGGACCGAGTCTTGAATCCCCATTAAAAGGAGTTAGTGTTATTCTTTTGAACCAAATTATTATCAATCATATTCAAAGTTCGTATTATTTCTCTCCTCCATTTATCTAAAAACTTACATCTTCAACATATATTGGAGCATTTACAGAACAATGACTAAGTAACTCAGTTTCAATAATTGGAAGCACGTGGAAAATGTACAGAGAATCTCATTAAAAATTATAAAAAATAAAAAAAAAATAAAAACTAATAAGGTCAGGTTTCCTAAATAATAACTCAAAAAAATTAAAACACCATATCCATAGAGATTTGGTATGGAAAATGCCACTGAAAGAATCTTTTATGAGAATAGAAAAAACGAAAAATTGAAACACCATATCCAAGCATCATTGACAAAAAACCAAACAACCAAAAAGAAAGAACACCAAAAGTACATCCAAGCATTAAAAAAACATCACCAAAAAAGCAATTAGAGGAAAAGTAAAATAAATATACATGTTTTAATGCAATAATTAGAAAGAACAAAGAAGCACATCAGATTAGAGGACACTTTCAATTAGTAATACTAAGTTGGTGTTAACCTTTTAGAATCATCTAATTTTTGTCTCATGTCTGCTATCTCAGCTTCAGCCGCAGCAAGCTTTTGCTGCGATCTGGCTTCGGCTTCATTTGCCATCTTAACTCGAACTTCTAAGTTGTGCTCATCAAGAGATGATTTCAAACTTTGAACATGTGCCCATGCTCTGTATTCTGCTTCCCTTGCTTCCATGACATCCCTGCAACACAGATCTCCGTTAGTGTTCCACATATCCTGTTTCATGGATTTCTATAACATTTTTCAAAAATGGTCATAGCCTTTTTAGTTATGTCATTTATCAAAAGTTTTATTATCTTGTATTTTTTTTTAAAGAATTTCATTTGGAAGAGGTCAAATGTTTTGGAAATCGTGCAACCACCAGAGTAGTAGTTGTAATTTCAAAGTCTAGTTGTTAAAAATATAAACTAGAACAGAGATCAAATGAATTCAAGTTTAAAATTGAAAACCAAACCTTGAATCAATGGTCTCATGTCTATACATTCGCAGTATCAACTTCATCTCATCCTCGGTCACTCGCAAGTCTTGAACCTGTATCAAAAGTAAAGGAAAGTTTATAATATAAACAAAAGGAAAAGATGTAATAGAAAGTCACCTCTATCTTCCTTCATACTCATAAAAACCTGACTGTAACAGAATGTTATTTGAAATTCTGAGTAAGGCTTAACAGATAGAAAAAAAGAACCAAGTAATAGTAGGAATGGGAGTGTATAGTGGCACAAGGAATGGAAAATTCTTGCAGAATTTATTCACGTGTCAAACAGTATTTGTAGAACAAAGCTCTCAAAGTGTCACAAAAGGAAATGATATACCGCATATCTTCACTTCTGTCCACAAGTAACC
Source organism: Cicer arietinum (assembly GCF_000331145.2). Taxonomy (NCBI): domain Eukaryota; kingdom Viridiplantae; phylum Streptophyta; class Magnoliopsida; order Fabales; family Fabaceae; genus Cicer; species Cicer arietinum. The sequence continues at coordinate 46,924,292 of NC_021162.2, read as the reverse complement.
GACCTAATAACAATAATGGGCTGTTAAAAGATAGAGCAGGGGATTCAAGAGGTTATTACCAAAGGAGATGAAAGATATGATCAAAAAGGAGGGGTGCTCACGATGTGCTGAAAAATGAGGCAGATCATGTTTGTCAAAATAAACAATATCAGTGGAAGAATCAAGCTGCTCAACTTTTCATGCACAGCATTTAGAGTTGATTACCCTAAAGATCCCTAAAGGATTGAGGAAACAAAGGAGTTCACAAGGTGGTGGTTTAGAAAGATTGTGCCACCACATAACTTCATATCTACTGAATCGGTATAAGAGACGAAGCTACCAATTAGAGGTTCCATCTTGCTTGTTAAGGTAGGGGTGAGGATGAGTAAAGTTGCAAAGAGCTGTCTATACGAAATTTGTATTAGGCTTCTTCGATGACATTTTGATTTACAAGTATGGAAATCCATCCATGTCACTCACTTGAGGAAAGGTCCTGCAAGTATTACAAGATAAATTGAAGGTGAATAAAAGGAAATGTAGATTTGGTCACAACATAGTTTGGAGTATTTGGGACACATCATGTCTGCAGAAGGAATGTCTGTTGGGCCAAAGAAAGAGGCTATGTGTCAGTTGTTGCAGACACTAAAGGCTATCACACTAAAAACTAATCAGAGGAAAAGAAACCCATTTCATTGATAAAAATACAAGCTAGATTGCAGAACCTTTTTCGGTTATGATTTGTACACAAAACTGGCATCTAGATCCTAGAGAAATTTCCCAAAACGAGTCAAATTATATGTTACAATAGAATAAAATACATATTGGACAAGCAAGTTTGATGAACCACAACCCAGTGTAGCTGATTTTTTAAAACAACAACAAGCAACATACCACAGCAAGCAGACTGTTTATCTCAGCAAGTTGACCGGCAGACCTAACGGATAATACATCACATTCTTTAACCTGGAATTTAGAAACAGAGATTTATGAGGAACTGTGGTTTTATGTTGCCAATATGTACAGCACAATTCATGTAAACAAACACCAACCTTCCGATCAAGGATACTGGAAATAGACTGCACATCTGCACGCAGAGAATGGATATCTGAAGCTGATTCTTTATGCTTACTTAGTTGATTTTGCATAGATCCCATTTCCTCAGGAAATGAAGAAAGCAGAGATTTAAATTCAGCAATAATTTCTTTCATTCCTGAAGCGAAAGCAAATGCATCACCAATAATAAACCATTAAGGAATCAAATAACATGCTTTACAAAGAAAGGAGGAGAAACACAAACCAAACCTGGTTCTTTTGCTTCCTCTTTCAGCTTATTTTCAATCACATTTCTTTGCTCTATTGTTTTCTGCATCTCAGTGCGTATATCAGCCACCCTAAGATCAGAAACTACCATAGATCTTTGAAAAAGATCAGCTAAATCATTTTTAATGTACCACTCCCTCTCCCTCCATGCAAGATTATCCTTCTCAACCTACAAGTATATAGCATAATTGGGAGGGGGAACGTCATCATCAGAGATATATCCTAGCGACAGGGATAACAACCACAAGGCACAAATGAAACTACCGACCAGTTACAACCTGTAGTTTCTCATATAAGGCCTGATACTCCCGCACTTCCGATTTTGATTTGTCTATCTGATCTCTAACCAATTGGAATGCATGGGAAGAAGTAATCCACTTCAAATTCTTCAATGTGTTCTGATGTAATCATTTGAGGTCAAAAACTATACTAGAATCGAAAAGGAAAATAGACAAACACATGTGCATCATATCATAAATCATAAAAAGTTGTAAAAACTAGGTTGTCAATAATGCCAAATAGCAGCACAGGTTGTCAATAATGCCAAATAGCAGCACGCTAGAGGAGGGCGGGGTGGAGTAGAGGGTGTGCACTATACTGCAGTAGTATCCATAGAGGCTGCAATCATGGCTCAAAATCACAACGTCGGGCAGGCTACAGAATCATACAACGAGGGGCGAAAACTCAAAAACAAAAGGGGAAACCTAAATTCCCTCACATTTTTTGACAGCCTTCCTTCAACCGCTGACTCACTCCACCCACGTTTTCTGATCAGCCTTTCCATTCTCTGGCCAGTCCAGCATTTGCAACTTGTCTTCAACTCAGTACTCACTCTGTGTATCTCTTATTAGCTAGGGTTTTAATAGTTATTTCATTTTTTTATTTGTTTGTCTTAGGTGAGTTGTGGGCCCCAAGTAGGTTATAACTGGTTTGGGCCTAGAATCACTTCACTTGCTTGCTTTTATTTTCAATTTATGTATCAAGATAAATAGAATTTACAGTGTTAAATTATTTATGGTAAAAGTTATTTAATAAATACCATCAATTGTTATTTATAGTTTTCATTATCTATAGTATATATATAGTATTAACTAATGAATAAATATAAAAAATATTACATGGCAGATCCCAGATGTAGGGTTGGCCGCTCTGCACCGTTTTTCACGATTAAAAACACATATGTATAAAAATATCAAAGTAGAGAATAAAACAATGAGAAACAAACCTGTAGATCACACAATTGCTGTAATACCCTTATTCTTTCTTCATGAAGACTTTTCAGTTCCACTAATCGTGTTGAAGCTTGGTCCTAAGAAATCAATTATTAAGGTAAAATATCCTATCCTATAATTATAAAACTAATAAATCAAAACAGCCCATAAACGATACCAATAGCTCCTTCAAAGTAGATTCCATATCTTGTAAATCCTTTTGTTTGTCTCTGATCTTATCGTTAGGAATGTGTGTATTGCCAACTGTTAATACTGGGAGAACTACCCCTTTGGCTGCATCTTTCTCTACCTTAAGTGTTGCAAGTTTGTGATTGCTTTCTTCTAACTCTTCAACCATGCTTTCCAGTTCCCCTAAGTAAAGCAACGAGAGCAAGGCAAATAAATTGTACATTACATGTCAACCTTCAAAGCATAATTTAGATCACTGTTAGGAGTAGCTTTATTTTTGAATCTTTTCGTTGGCCATTTGGATAGAGAACAATGGGATAAGTATAAGTCATGTCCAAAACCGCTAAATCATATACATCTCTATTGATTGTGACAAAATAAGGCAAACGTTACAACACAGGACCAGAACAGTTGATAAAATACTAAAACTAAAACAATTATTATATAAATATAAATCAACACTAAATATAATCTTAAGCCGCTCTCAGTACAAAATAATTGAAATATATAGAGAATACAATAGTAAAAATTATACAAAACTAAAGTTGTGAGCTGTGACCATCTCTCAAGGGAAATTCAATGCTATTCTTCATATTTGATTCTCTAATTTAGATAAACAAAATCTCTCATCATTTGGCAGCCACATTGATTTCTTTGCATACAAATTACAAGAAGATATATTTTTCACATTGAATTACGATCTATTTCCAAATTCCTGAAATGCAAGTAATATATTCTTCTGCAATTCATTTCTAAGTAATATATTCATTATGCTACAATCTATTTCCTACAATGTGAGCTCCTTTCTTGAAGGCTAACTTTTACTTGTTGACAGAAAAAGGAACACTTAAATATGGCCCAATCATCATTCTAATCAAAAAAGAAAATAAACCAATTTTTAAACTAAGTTATTCGGTATGAAGGTCCATCCTGGCTCAATTCTATAAAAAAGAATGTGAATTCCCGCGCTCGACAAGGAGAAGAAATAGATCAATGGTTCCAAACAAACCTTCTATTCAAAACATATGCAATACCAAAGAAACTTTGAGGTAGTTTTATAACTTACGTTTATATCCATTTACGTATTTAGGAGTCCAATATTACAACACGTGCGTTGGATTCAAAGAACAATTTGTTGCTTCATAAAATCACGGGGGACAAAACTTTGGACGCGAGAATGTAGAAAAAACTGTGTATCCAAATGTTAGCTACATGTACATGGTTATTCCATGAAACAAAATATAAACGCATTTCTAATTGAATCAAACACTAGGATAATGATGGTAGAAAAAAATGTGCTATGAATGCTTCAATGAGGATACATATCCAATCAACCTATCCAATCATATCTGTTACAACCTCCCATAGCACTGAATGGACAGAACTTTTCAATTAAGCTGATTATAGCAGTGTAGTCACAACACTGCAGCTGATTATAGTTTATGTGATTTCTCACGTCTTTCCTAAAGTTGAGTTGGGTCAAGTACCATTAGAATTTCAATAAATCTAAGATCAGCTACTATTTATACATCTGTTCAGGGTTTTCATAATCATGGTTTGAACAAAATACATTGTGTACAAAATAAAACTTCAATCCAAGCATTCAAAAAGTGAGCCATATATGCTTCATGTGCTAGATAGTATCAGGGTAAAAGACCCACTTCCATTAAACAAAAGGATGACGGAAACAGAGTTTCTTCTCCAACAAGCTTTTTGTTTATACTGTCCAAGCTCAGTGTATGTGAGTGTGATGTTATCTTTCGTCTCTACAAACCTCTTACCTGCGCATGAGCTTGTGTGATCTTATCTTTCGTCTCTACAAACCTCTAAAGCATAACATCGTAAGATCTTACGCATTTTTTAGCGTAAATAGTGTTAGAGCGAAGGCAAAATCGTTGAAGAACCCAGATCTTTGAGCGCGCAGAGGAATGCTAGATAGTATCAGGGTAAAAGACCCACTTCCATTAAACAAAAGGATGACGGAAACAGAGTTTCTTCTCCAACAAGCTTTTTGTTTATACTGTCCAAGCTCAGTGTATGTGAGTGTGATGTTATCTTTCGTCTCTACAAACCTCTTACCTGCGCATGAGCTTGTGTGATCTTATCTTTCGTCTCTACAAACCTCTTACCTGCGCATGAGCTTGTGTGATCTTATCTTTCGTCTCTACAAACCTCTTACCTGCGCATGAGCTTGTGTGATCTTATCTTTCGTCTCTACAAACCTCTTACCTGCGCATGAGCTTGTGTGATCTTATCTTTCGTCTCTACAAACCTCTAAAGCATAACATCGTAAGATCTTACGCATTTTTTAGCGTAAATAGTGTTAGAGCGAAGGCAAAATCGTTGAAGAACCCAGATCTTTGAGCGTGCAGAGGAAGATCGTTGGAGCGCGGGAGCGGGCGCCGTGTCGAGCAGAGGAAGAGCAGTTTTGCGAAGACGAAGTGCCGTTTCACAAAGATCCGACCCGTTTAACGTCGTTTCTACTTGCATGCTTTGGCCCAGTTTTGCACCTCTTCCCTCTTCACCTTCAAATTCTGCAGTTGTAAATGGGTAGCGTCTGTATCCTAGTTTTTTGGAAAACAGGGTTTCGCATTAAAATAACCTAACAAATTATGACCTCTGTCGTTTTGCTTACTCTGTTTTCTATTTTTTTTTTACTAATCGTTTTGCTTACTCCTTTTTTCTATTCACATCGTTTTACTTACTCTATTGAATAGCTTGTTTTCTTTTTTGGTTTTGAATAATTAATAAATAATAATAATTGCTCTTTATTCTATTCTCATCGTTTTGCTTACTCTATTGAATAGCTTGTTTTATTTTTTGGTTTTGAATAATTAATTAATAATAATAAATGCTGTTGTGATTTAAAAACTACAGACATATAATTTTAAATTATATTAAAATCTGATTTTGAAGGCAGAAACTTGGGACTTGATTTTTTTTCAATGATTAATTGTTTTTCAACTTTGGAATTTTTAATACTTAAATTAAATGATTCAATTTCAGATTCCCTCCTTCTATTTCTTCTATAACTTTTTATGTTAAGGTTATTTTTCTTAATTTTATGGGATAATTTTGTCTATTTTGTGGGATCTTAAGATCCGTGCTACGATCCCACGATCTACGCTTTTTCTATATCCCAAATATCTTAGGTAGGCTCTAGAGTTTGACAACCTTGCTTATTAGAGTATACTTGTTACTCAGTTTCATTAAAACCCAATTTACTCACTAATGCATTGAGTCTTTTCTTTCATTAGTCTGTCACTGTATCTGTACCCAAATGCAGTTAGATGACTAGCTTTATTAGTAGTTGACCCTCTGTAGTCTCTCCTGCAATAGTTATCTTTTCATTTTACAGATTCTTCAATGAGTTTTCAGTTTATCTCAATTTTCTCTGAACTCAATACTATCTTCTGTCCTTTTTAAAAGAAATGTACGCCAATTTTCATGAAAAATAATAGTTGGAATTTCTTTTATACCTTACTCCCTCTGGTCTTATACATAAGAAGAAGAAGAAAAAATATTCAAAGACCAGTGCAATCATTTAATGTTAAAAATTTAATAGTTTATTCCAAATATGACCCTATATTTAATGCTATTGGGGAATGCCAAGAACCACTAAAATAAGATACATGATTAGATGCATTTCAATTAAATGCGAAATAACGGTATGAGTAAAACAAGCAATTAATGCATCTTAAAATGTGTGACTTTTTCTTATATTTAGGACCAAAAAAGTTCCAAACATTTTCTTATATATAGGACCAGAGGGAGTATTTAACTAGAAACCCACCTATTCCACATGTAAGTGGATACATTTAATGAGTAGTGTGGGTATTTTTGGAAACAAATGAACATTAACTCATTTAAATTCTCTTCCTTGATTTGATGATCTAGTTTTTTTGTTTCTTATAAAAGGAGCAAAGGCCAGAAAAGACCCCACCCCCTCGAGAGCAGGATGCCGGGCGAGATTGAGCTGGGAGCTTAGACTTTCCTGGGGTTGCCTTGCCCCTACATCTAAATAAAATGCGGGCGCCGAAAAGGAACCAGCCTCTTCAAGAAAGCTTTGCTTGGTAGGCGCTGCCTATTCACTCGGACAATGCTCTAAACACGAAAGTGTGACGCCCTCTTATCCCATGCTGAGTCACAGGCAGCGCCTCGGAAAGCGCGGACGAGCCACATGCAGGGAAACTTGCACGTGTGGTTCTGGCCAGAAAAGGGTCCATCCCAAACCTATCCTCCTTCTGGTTTGTCTGGGAGCCCTTCCATCCTGTGGGTCCCAGTCCATTGTTGTCTCTGGTTTCAATGGCAGAAGCTCCTACTATTGGTTTAGGTACAACCCAACAAATTCCAACTGTTATTGCACACATTGACAACTCTAGAATTGGTCTCTCTCAGTCATCAAATGTTGGATCTTGGATTCCGGGGCATTCGACCTTGTAGTTGGTAACCCTTACCTTTTATCAAAATTGTCACAACCTAAAATCTCACAACATATCACTGATCACTGTTGCTGATGATTCTAAAGCTGAGGTCACGGGCATCGGTCAAGCCACACCTCTTCCTGAATTATCGTTGACTAACGTTCTTTTTGTGTCTGGTTCTCCTTTTAATTTAATTTCAGTTAGTCAACTCACACTCACCTTTGATTGCTATATAACCTTTACTGCTAATTCTTTTTGTATACACGATTGAAGTACGAGACATACGATTGGCACAGGATATGAATCACATGGTCTCTACTATTTCAAGTCTCCACCTTACATTGTATCCACTGCTACAAAGTCTCCAAGTCTAATTCATCGTCATTTGGGTCATCCGAATTTAAATAAGTTAAAGCAAATGGTTCCCACTCTATCTCGTGTTCAATCTTTGGAGTGTGAGTCATGTCAGTTAGGCAAGCATGTTTGTTCTACCTTTCCAAGTTAAGGTCACCGTCAAGCAAATTCTTTCTTTGATCTTGTTGATTCTAATGTGTGAGGTCTAAGTCGTGTTAGTTCTGTTTTGGATTCAGGTACTTTGTCACTCTCATTGATGATTTTTCAAGATGCACGTGGATTTTCTTGATTAAAGAGAGTTCAAAACTATTTGCCATATTTCAAAAAAATTGCATTGAAATCCGAACTCAGTATGGGCATTCTATTCGCATCTTGCACAATGACAATGCAAAAGAGTCTTTTCTGCTCCTTTCAATAATTTTATGACGTCTTATGGTATGGTTCATCAATGATCATGTCCTCATACCCGTCAACATAATTGTATTGCAGAAAGAAAACATTGTCATCTTATTGAGATTGCATGTACCCTCTTGATTCATGCCAATGCACCTCCAAAATTTTGGGTTGATACAGTTCTTGCGGCTGGTTATTTGATTAATAGAATGCCTCCTCCTTCTTTAGATAACAAAGTACCCCACTCTCTATTATTTCCTGATTAATCTTTATATCAAGTTCCTCCTTGTATCTTTGGTTCTACATATTCAAGATCTAACTCCAGGCGTTGATAAGTTGAAGGCTCATGCAATTAAGTGTATCTTTCTTGGTTATTCTCGAGTACATAAAGGGTAACGATGTTATTCTCCTTCAACTCATCGTTTCTACATATTTGCATATGTCACCTTTTATGACAATACTCCATTCTTCACTTCGTCAATGCCATAGGAATCTGTCTCTGAAGTATTACCAATTCCCCCAATTTCATTTGTTCCAAACTTGTTAGCCTCATATACACCAAATACATAAGAGTCTTCCATCCCTTCAGTTCCTCCTCTCCTTACTTATCAGTGTTGCCCTCATCCTGCACCAGTGGAGGAAATCGTCACTGAAGAGACCAGTGCTTCATCTCCTGTTTCGATACCTCAACCAACTCCGAATGGATCTGAACCACCTATAGAGCTACCCATAACTCTTCACAAAGGTACTCCTTCTACTATAAATCCTTATCCCATTTATAACTGTTTGAGTTACCATCGCATATCTTCTTCCCATTATGCTTTTGTGTCTGCAATTTCGTCTGTGTCCATTCCAAAAACTATACAGTAAGCATTTTCTCACCCAAGATGGCACCAGACTATGATTGATGAGAGGACAGCTCTAGAATCTAACCAGACTTGACCTCTTGCCCCCTCACCTCCAGGCTATGGTTGTCGATGGGTATTCGCAATCGAGGTAGGACTAAATGGTCAAATTGATTGCTTGAAAGCTTGTCTTGTAGATAAAGGTTATATTCAGATTTTCGGTTTGGACTATGGTGACACTTTTTCTCCACTTCCAAAGATGACATTTGTTCGTCTTTTCTTATCTATGGAAGATATGCATAGTTGGCCTCTCTCTATCAATTGGACATCAAAAATGCAATTTTACAAGGTGATTTAGTTAAGGAGGTCTATATGGAGCAACCGCCCGGGTTCTTTGCTCAGGGGGAGTCTTGTGGCTTTGTTTGAAGGCTGCAAAAAAGCCTTGTATGGTCTGAAGCAGAGTCCTAAAGCATGGTTTGGTAGATTTAGATCGGTTCTTCATGAATTTGGCATGGTACATAGTGAAGCCGACCATTCGGTGTTTTATAGACATTCATCCACTAACCAATGCATTTATCTTGTCGTTTATGTGGATGGCATTGTTATCCTAGGAGATGACCAAAGAGGTATTCATGATCGCAAGCAACATTTGTTTCAGCATTTTTAAACCAAGAACTTGGGTGGACTAAAATATTTTCTTGGAATTGAAGTAGCTCAATCAATATTAGGTATTGCAATCTTTGAGAGGCAGTATGCTCTTGACATTTTGGAGGAGAATGGGATGTTACTATGTTAGATTGCAAACTCATTGACACACATATGGTTCCAAATACCAAGCTTATGCCAAATCAGGGGGAGTCTTTTTCAAACTCGGGTAGATATCGAAGATTGGTTGGAAAGTTGAATTACCTTACTATGACCTAGCATATCCTTTGTTGTAACTATTGTCAGTCAGTTCCTTAATTCTCCTTGTGACAATCATAATAATGTTGTTGCATATACAGATGCAGATTGGGTTGGATGTCCCACTAATCGACGTTTAACATTTGGTTATTGTGTTCTTATTGGAGGGAATCTTATTTCTTGGAAAAGCAAAAAGCAAAGTGTTGTTGCTAGATCCATTGCAGAGGTTGAATATCAAGCACCACATGTGAGCTTATTTGATGAGTTAATGAGTCTCATTTGTGATAACCAAGCAGTTTACATATTGCATCTAATCTAGTCTTCCATGGACAGACAAAGCACTTAGAGATCAATTGTCACTTTATCCACGAGAAGATCCTTTCTAGGCAGATCGCTACATCTTTTGTGACTCTAATGATCAATTGGCTAATATTTTCACCAAGTCTCTCAAAGGTCCGCGAATATCTTATATAAGTACCAAGTTTGATGCATATGATATATATGCATCAGCTTGAGGGGGAGTGTTGAGATATTGCCTTGATTTAGTTTCCTTTATTCCTATTATGTAGATATTTAGTTTACATCTTTATGATATTAGCTTGTATTCTTACCCCTATAATTTAGGGATCTTGATTGTAAACTTTTGATTATAAACACATGAGGCTGAGGGTTTAGTCTCTCAAGCAATTCAATCATTTCTTTCAAGAAAAAGTATCAATCCAATGCACATAAATACAGAAAATGATTATATACAAGGAAAGGTAAAAAAGGGAGAAGATCCTTTATTGCTCTTCCCCCAAACATACATATGTGTGTGTGTCGCCTTGCTTACTTCGGAACAACCATTTTGGAGATCCTTGACCTGCCCTGGTGTGTGTCCTATTTTCCAACAATTTTTCCGACACCTTTTGAACGTGAACGTATGAAGTATAGACAAGGAGGCAATCTTGCTTTTCTGAGTTAACTCAAGTGTTTAGCTCGAGGCAGCTCAAGGTGAGTTGTTATTTCCATTGAGTTTGAAGTATTGTTTTCCTTCTTTGTGCTGTTATTTCCATTTGAAGTATGGTTTTCTTTCTTTGTGTTGTTATAGTTTTAACTACTTCAAATGAGGTCTTATCATTTCCGTAGTTGATTTTTTCTTCTTTGTGCTCTATTAAAATTTCTAGTCACTTAGGATCCATCGAATACACATGCAAAGCAGGCGAGGTACTACCGTGCTTTTGTCAAATCCCTTATAAATAATGAATACATTAACCCTCAACTCCCCACCAAAAAAAAAAACTGAAGTACACACAAACAGAATCATCCACACATTACATACTTTACAACATATTTATATTTTGTACTAAAAGCAAGCCCTTACATATTTCATGGTATACCTTATAATATGAGAATAAGATTAATTGCTTAAGATCATGGTAGAGAAAATTTACCTTTTAACCGTTTAAGCTCGGCTTTATTTTTGGCATCCAGATCCCTCTGAATTCGGAAATCACTTGCTAAAGACTTGTGCTTTAAGTGAAGTTCACTTAATGCCAATCTCAAGTTTTTACTTTCCAAATCCAGATCATTGGACAACTTCTGCCCACATGAAACTATAAACAAACAATGTAACCCAGTAAACTAAGTGACTTCTCTGAAAAAATAAGCCTAACATGTGATAATCATATACAATAAGGACTTATAGCTTACCATCTCCTTGAAGCTTTTTCAGTAATGCAGTACGAAATCCATCTTTCAGACACTGAAAGTTATTAATAGATGTCACTATATTATTCAAAATGCTTTTAGCTTTTTCAGCAGTAATTTCTCTGTGCTGTTCCATCTCGTTTGCATAGTGATATGTGGAGGAAGTGTCAGTTGCACCAGTTTGCAAAAGTCGGCTAAGAAAAACATCTTGAACAGTAGATGAGCTGCCATCTGGCAAACAGACCAAAGGATCCTCATTAGCTAACATACTTCCCCAAGATATAAACAATTAATGCTGTCTCAACGTAATATCAAAATTTTGAGCAATTTAAACATAGAAACTGTAACCTCGAGAAAGTTAGGTACCAAAGCACATAACACTGAAAGTAATTCAAACTTCAAGAGGTGTCTTTAAGTAAAACGCAATGCAGTATTGATCGGTTTAGTAAGTAACAAATAACCAGAAACTGGAAAATCACCCTTAGTTTCAAAGAAGTGTTCAACAATTAAGAATTACTCCCAACTTTCTTTGACCTACTTTCTGCTTCTTACAAAACAAACTTAAAACACTTACATATATTATATGTCTGCTTACTTTGACCTACTTTCTGCTTTATATAAAACAAACTTAAAACACTTACATATACTATATTTAGATTGACAAAAGAATATACAACAGAATGATAACTTCGGAAATTTTATAAAAAAAAACTCATTTGGATGAAGGGAGAAGTAAGAGGGAAAAAATCTCACCCGTCATTACAACCACAACCACCAAAGCCTTTTCCCACTAGTTGGGTCAACTACATAGATAAACAATGTCAAATGGCTTATCATAAATCATGCTTGGTGACAACTATTTAAATACAAATCCTTCTTAATAGTTGACCAATAGATTTCTTTGGTCTCTCTCTACCTCAAACCCCTTGCAACTTGCAAATACCTCCCAAGACTCCTCCACATATACAAAATCACCTAAGGCAATACTCAATTAACTTTTCAACATTAGATGTTGTCCCAACTCCCTAATTTTTTCATTCCTAATCCTGTCATGTTGTGTCCACTCATCCACCATAAGTAAAATCTTCCTCTTCCTATCTCTCTAGGCACTCCACAATACCTCTTGTGTGTCTTTTACAATCAATAGAAACAATGAGCAAATCTTTTCTGTTCCTATCTCTCCACAAGTCCTCTTAGCAAGAATATAAATTCCATTGTCATCCTTTCTAGCATTGCAACAAAAGATTTGTGCAGTACCGTGTTCACGTTTCAAACCAAACATGAGACAAATATTTTTGTCATGTTCAGTACCTCATTTTATTGTAAATCAAGCAAACCCTAAAAGAAACATCAGATTACATCCATATATACTCAAACCAATTTAAATGAGAAAGACGGTGATTAAAGCTCTAATCCAAAAAGGAATTAGATTCCCTACTAATAGTATTACCAAACACAGGGGAATGCAGTAAAATCAAACAAGCGCATTTAATCATTATTCATTAATAAATGGTGACCTAAATCACCTAATAAGACCTAAATAGCATAAAAGTGAAGTCTTAAAAAGTTGAACCCTTAATTAGGACAACAAAAACCTACCTAATGAAAATTAAACATCATGGCCTCCTAAACTTTCAAAAAGACAAGTTATTGGCCTCATTAAGGTTCCAACAGGATCTCTACAAGACATACAGACAATTGAGAGCTACAACCAGCTTTTGCACAGTATAAAAGTTTTGCAGTTAGATTAACTCATTTTTCTCCCTGGAAATATTATTCTAGTAAAATGCAAATATAGAGAGCTTTTTTGCTGAAATTGAACGAAACGAAATGTACTAGGTCTTCAAATGTTCTGAACGGAATTATCAATCCCACGTCTTCAATTGAACCCAGAACCAAAGTAGCCGGAGCATAGCTAGGGATTACTTAGGCACTAAATGGCTGGTTTCTTGAAAGCTGATGTAGGCTCCATCAGTCTATTTATTTTTTATATTAAAAGTAGGGATGGGAATAGGCTAGGCCGTCCGTCAGGGGCGTATGGCCTGGCCTACTTATGGCCTGGCCTGGCCTATTTAATAAAAAGGTTAAGCTCAGGCTGTTTTTAAAGCCTATTTAATTAAATAGGTCAGGCTCAGGCTTATAAAAAAGCCTATTAGGCCTGACAGGCCGGCCTATATATATTTTATTATTTATTAATATTATTTTTTATTATTATATTAATAATATTATTTCCTATTTTAAATTTTATTAATTAGGCAATCATTTCAGTGAACATTCCATATTCAGTAGTTGTTCCATATTCGGTAGCCGTTCAATTAGTCAATCACTCAGTAGTCGTTCCATATTTGTTTAAAAGGTAATAATGAGTGTGTTTGTTTCAGAAAAAAAAAATTTATTATTTGACACAATTATTTTTAGGGTTTAAAGAATGTTTGTTTTATATTTTTTAAAAATTATTTTAAATAGGCTTCCAGGTCAGCCCAGGCTTTTAAAAAGGCCAGGTCAGGCCGGAAAAAAAAGCCTATGATAGGCCGTAGGCCAGACTTAGGCCTAAAAAATAAATCGTAGGCCAGGCTCAGGCCTTTCAAAGCCTGGCCTGGCCTATTCCCACCCCTAATTAAAAGCAAGGCTAATGCATGCATAAGAGATGCATGTTGTCCATTTGAAATTTGAATAAATAAAGATTTCAAAATTTTACTTTATATTATTTTTTTATGCCTACTAACATCAATTCATATTGTAGAACACATAAAATGAAACTTGTATGTAACACTTTATGAAGGACCACAGTTAAGACCAGAGAGGTAAGTATATAATACAACTAGTGTTTGCATTGATAATCTACACCCAACACTGAATGTTCGGTAAAATAATTCAGTGGAAGGACTTACTAGCAAACAATGTCCCTCAAATTATATAATCAGACAACTTTAAATTGAACTTTTCAATCCTTTCCGCCAAAGAAAAAAACTCAAGGTTCAATGTTAATGAAACACGGAAATACATTGTGTCAATACATGCAACTAAACAAAGAACTAAATCACATATTATTGCAACAACATAATGAAAGAAATTAAAAGCTATGAGCAAATGATCCTCACCTTCTGTACTTGATGCAAATCTGGAATCTGCTTTGCACCTAGACTCTCTTGTGCGTTCAGAACACGACTCTAAATCATTAACCAGCTATGCTCGGGAGATGGACAATAATCAGTATACCATTGTCATATAAATCAATAAGAAAAGTAAAAACTAAGGTAATCATATCATATAATATTACAGAAGAAAGCAAAAATGAAAAGGAACCAATTACCTGCTCCCAAGACTTCTTGACTACTGCTAAAGTAGAACCATATGACTGTTGCCTCTCCTTCAGTTGAGAAAATTTATTCTCAAGAGATGCATATTCTAACTTCTGAGTCTCTAATTTCTGTGTAAGCTTTTGATTTTGATAATGAAGTACAGCAATATCAAGCTACAGCATAAGAAGAGAATGCATAAGTTCAAATACTAACAGTGACACAGCTTATTATAGCTCAGTTCTATTTATGTAGTGGATCCGTAAATGAAATCCATGAGATGCATTAAATACATGACTTATATTGCCCTTCATTAATATTTGAATAAAGTCCCATGAAATAACATATGGTAAAAATCTTTTTCAAGATTTGGATTATTAAATATGTGCATTTTTATGAAGGAATGGAACTAACTCTTTTTGTTTTTCATAGTTTTTCGACAGTGTTCATTGCTAATCAAGGAACTGAATGACTTAAGTAGTGTTTAGACTAGTAAGAGAACTATCTCTGAAATCAAGAGTAACAGATCAATCATCTGATTTATCACTTCCCAAACAACAACATTGTCTGGATCCTCAACCCCAAAGGAAAGGCCATAATAAAAAATAAAAAATATTTATTATAGTTTAAGCAACCTGAAGCCAGAAAATGTATATTGTAACTGATGTGATTAGAGGAAAATAGTAAAAGATGTTCAAACACGGTTTTGGTACAAGTTAAAAAGCAATGCATGGACATATAACTGCTAATGGACTTGCATAACTATTAATGGACACATTACACAAAAACAGTAAGGGCAACCAAAGAATGGAAGTCTACTAGGCAGATTACAAGGGATGCTAGGTAAACTTACAATTGGATACACATCAAACAAGCCTTACCTCACTAGGCAGATCAACTACATAGATTACTAGAAATAATTGGTCTCTATAACATTAGAGATCAGGAACAATTAAATTCAAACCTTTAATTTTGGTAAACATATGACTATCATATAGCTTCAATCAAACAATAAAACAAATCAATCATAACCAGTTTTCACAATAAAACTTATTCAAAAACCTTTGACTTCGATAAAGGACAAAGAACTAACATGCAGCTATCTAGACAAGCAAAAATAAGCAGCAAAATACTGAAAAAATAAAATCAGCAACAATAAACTTTCACAATAATTTTTTACTGATACAAATTTCCACTTAATCATTATACATAAAATCCTATGTCTGGCAAATAAAATTCAGGCAACAATCAAAAATTAAGCAAGAATACACAAACATCAGAAACTAAAAACTGATAAATAAACAATAGATTATAAATCATGGATACCTTTTTGTCTTCAGAAATTGGCAAGAAGGGTAGCTTCTTGGCAGTTGCAGGTGTATGTGACAAGGAATTAAAGTGACGCCGTTTTCTATCAGTCTCACCCATACTCCCCATTGAAACCACACACACACACAAACCCTAGAAATCACCACCAACTTCACTCATATAACACAAGGTTCAAAATCTTTAATTAAAAAAAACAACAACAATTATTCACAAAATTCCTTAATCATCCCTAAACACAGTCAGAAACTTCAATTCTAAAACAAAACCCTTATAAACCCTAATTCAAACACAACAAAGTAAACCCAAAATACTGAAAAATAAACAACAAAACACAAGTTAATTATTCTTAACTATTTGCTCTAACTAAATCTACTTGGTGACTATGTTTCAAAGAATGAAACCCAAGGTTTCAATCTCTCTCTGTATCCCTTTTTTCTCTCTCCTCTTTCTTTCTCTCTCTAGAAGTTCTCTGCATATTCTTTCTTTTTCTCAGAGATGAAACATACGAAGTGGGAGAGAGAAAGAGAACTAAAGTGGGTATTTTGTATTTTTCTTCGAAGAATGGTTAAAGTGTAATTTCGAGAAGTTTTGAAGGGCATTTTTCATAACTGAGTTCACGCGTGTGGGCGTGCATGTGTGCTTAGCGTGAATGAACTAAACGATTGTGGACTATTTGGTTGATTAATTATGAATATTGTATTCTTTTATAGAAATTATAATTAGTACGATGAATATTGTATTCTTTTATAGAAATTATAATTAGTACGATGAATATTGTATTCTTTTCATAAGTTTTTTTTTATAATTATAATAGTTTTCTGAATTAGTCAAAATAAAATAAATCATTTTTCTGAAGAAATAATTATAATCATAGTAATACCAAAAAGATAAAAATAAATTATAATAATATTTATTATTATTATAATTAAAGTTTTTATTTTGATAATAATATATTGAAATGTAAATGAATTTTGTTCACATAGTCAAATATTTATATATTCCAATATTCATAGTTCATTTGAGTCAAAAAAGTAATCATAATTTACCATCTTAAAGATTAGTCATGAATGTAATACCATTCTTCTTTTTATAATAAGAGTTTATTTGATACACAAAATATAATAGAGACATGATAAAATATAAAGTTGGATAAAAATATGATAAAATAGAGATAGAATAAACGTTATTATATTATATGTGTTCATACACATACGATAACAAACAGAATAATAATATTTTATTTTAATATGTAATGCACATCTCATCGTGACATGATATAATATATATTATATTTAAATAATAAATTTATCATTATCAATAATTATATATTAGTTTTTTTTAAAACTAACTTATTATATTTTAAATATTATAAATTAAAAAAATACTAAAAAATAAATAAATAATAAAATAATTTTATATTTAAAACTATCCATTAACACTACTAAATAAATAATTTAAATTTTAAAAAAATCATAAGTAACTAAATAATTTTATTTTATTTGTTATAATGTATATAAATATAAGATATATATTATATGTAAATAGCAAAAATACTCTTGTAAATAAATTATATTTATTTTAAGATTTCAATTAATTTTCATATTTAAATGATTTTGAATATTAATTTGATAAACTATATAAAAAGACAAAATTACCCTTGTAATAAAATCATAAATATTTTTTAAATTAATTATTAATATTTTATTTTTAAGCTTAATATCAAATTCTATTAATTATTTTTATATTTATATTTCATTAGATTTATATTTTTATATTTTATATTTGAATAGTTAAATTTTTTAATAATAATTAAGTATTTTATTATTTATTTTTTAGGAAATAATATTTTATATTCTTGTAAAAAAATAATACCCCGTAATTCTTTTAAATTTATATAGTACTTATTAAAATATATTATTTTTTCAGTTTTGCCAATAAAGGACAAATGACAAATAAAATATTGAGTTATAAAAGGATTATATTTTATATATTTGTTTAAATAATATTTTTTATCGTTAACTTTTAAAATAATACTATGTAAAGATTAACAAGATTAAATTATTTTAATATTTTAAATTCCCTTCTAAATTACGAATTCAATGCATCTTTAAAAAATTTGCTTAAATTCCCTTCTAAATTATGGTATGTTTAATTATAAATATGTTATTATTATTTTAAAATAGAAAATTATATTAAATATCAATTAAGTTTCAAAATCTTTAAAAGGAAGTAGCTACAATTTTGTATAATAGATTTTGGAAGGCTTTATTAATAAATGTTTTGCCTTTTTTGACAAAAATCATAATTGTTTTGTTAATTCCTATTAAAATAAGAATAATCATAAATATTTACTTCTCGACAAAAATCTTAAATAAATGTTTTTTTTTAGACAAAATATTAAATCATTTTTTTATATTGACAGACTAAATCTTTACTAGACTATAAGAATTCCTTATTAGACATCCTACGTATAAAGAAAAATAGAAGGGAAGTTGTAATTTTTTATTTACATATGGCAGAGATTTAATCATAATTGTTTTACTATAATAGTTGTTTAGATTCTAGAAGGATTTAAATATTAATATTTTCTAATGAAGTCCCTGTGCAATGTATGAATATTTTGCTAAATTGCAAGAAACAAATTTAAACAACTTATCAGACATCCCAAATATAAAAAATATAAAAAATATAAAAATATAAAGGAAATTGCAGTTTTGGTTATTTAGATATTGCAAAGATTTAATCATGGATGCTTACTATATTAGTTATTATTTAGATATTGGAAGGATTTATATTAGAACTTTCTAATGAAGTTGTGCGGTGTATGAATATTTTGGTAAATTTCAATAAATTAAGTTGATAAAAAATTGTATGATTAGTCAAAAAATAAGTCGTATGAATTTTTTTTGGTTAAAGAAATGGTATTCTTAGTGAAAAGTAAATAAAACATAAAAGTATTAGTATTACAAAAAATATAACATTATATTTAGTGTATATTTATTAAAAAAATTAAAATGTTTTGTTAAATTAATTTTAAGAAAGAACTCAAAAAATATTTTGAGATCCGTAATTCGAACAGACAATGCAAATAGGTTATATATTATACACACTTATGCACTCGTATAATCATATCATAATTATCAAGTAACACATAAATCACCAAATCCTTTAGTAACCATGACACCATATCCGACTAACACATATTAAAAAAATTCAATATATATATCAAACCATAATTATATGAATAAACCATGGATTTAGTCTTTAAACTAACACTTTACATCCATCAAATTAAGTATTTTTTTAATTATATCCGTTAAGTGACTGTTAATAGTTCTTAAATAATGAAAATATATACTTCAAAATAGTCTATTAACTATTATAAAAAACAACAATTTAGTCTCTCAAAATTCTTTTTTTTTTTTTGTTAAACACATCGTATCTTTACTTCTCTAATCTCTAAATCATCTTAGAGACAAAACAACATTTGTATAAATTTTTTACACTTATTTTAAATTATCATATTAAATACATGATAGTTACTTAATATCTTTAGCATTTAGATTAGACTTAAGTTTATAACTATTGGTTCAATAGTGTTTGTAACTTTTTATTTAAAATGATTAAATATTGAAAATAAATTTTACATATTGGTCTCAAATAAATTAATAATAACAAATATTTAAATAAATAAATAAAACTCAATAAACCAAAAAGAAATAGTAAACCAGCAAAACTCATAAAATTATATTTTAAACTCAAAGAAATATGTATTTGATTATCCCACATTGTCTAGTCTAGAAAGTCATTTTTAATATATGTATCTTTATCAATTAGTCATTTTTAATATATGTATCTTTATAAATTAGTCCAAGATAAGTGCATCACTATTGTCTCAAATTGTGAAAAGGAAGTTAACATCTAGTGGTTTTTTCTGATTTTAATTGTTTTTCTAGTTAATGTTACTTTATTAAGGATCAAGATGTAAAATTCATTCTTAATTACAAGCACAAATGAATCAAAAGTTACAAACCTAAGTCTAATATTCTAAACATTAAAGTCATTAAGTAACTATGGTATATCAATAAACAAACAAAAAATTGAACTTTGAGGGATTAAATTATTTTTTTTACAATAGTTTAAGAACTATTTTGAAATAATTTCATAGTTTAGAGACTACTAACGGTAGTTAACGGATACAATTAACGGATGAACTAACTTGATGGATGGTGAAATAGTTTAGGGACTTTTAATTGGTTTAATAGTTTATTGACTAAATTGATTAGAGAATATTAATTTAGCGACTAACTTGACAGTTTATTGTAATTATATATATATATATATATATATATATATATATATATATATATATATGTTTAATTGTAATTTCTATCTTATTAGATTTAAATATGTCTTTGATTCTTACAATTATAATATTTTTTTATTTTGGTCTTCATAAGTTTTTTTGTTTGGTTCACGTCCCTGCAAATATAGTTTCATTTTAAAATAGTCATTTTATCCAACTTTTGTTACAAAAATTATAACATCATTAAACTTAAATATAATTAAAACATAAATTTTTTAACCTAAAAATAAATCACCAATATAATCAAATTATAACCTTTTTAAACTTAAAATTAACTCCAAATATTTGATTCTTCTTTCCTAAAAAAACTTAAAATTAACAACTTCAAAATGGTTTTCTTTTGAAATTGTTGGTTTAAGTTTAGAACATCAACAATGATAGGTTATTACAAGATAGCAATTTGTATTATATTATCAAAGATAGCGAAGATATTAAGATAATATCGGTGGATTTCTTTTTAAATTGTTGGTTCAATATTATTTTAGTTTTTACCTTCTATTATAATCGTTTCAAGGTGAAACCCACTTTGGAGATTTTCTGATTGACCTGATTTTTCAATTCGTTGAACAGATTCTTGGATCTTTACTTTTTCCTTTTGAGAAGCAAAATGAAGCTTTTCAACTTCTCTTAAAACAGAATGAAGACTGATATGAGGAAGAGAGGATGAGAACGTTCTTCATTTTGTCTAGAACAATCTGGTTATTTTTTGCAAAGAAGTTTGTTTGGATTTTTTATGATCTTTAGTTTCTCCTTGATAAAATTAAAATTATCTTCAACAAGAGGTTTATTAATATGGGCAGATTTGACGGGATAATGGTTTTGGGACTGTTACAACTAGGTTTAGCCGTTGAGGGTTGTGAACCATAGTTGTCCATTACAAGTTATGATATTGGCATGGGTCGGTGTGAGAAGATGAGTTGGCTCTGCCCGGTCCGAAACAGTTACCCCCAAGTCATTGTCGATAAGACGAGGCTATGACTTGATAAGTTGTATAGAAAGATCCTCTAATGTAGGGAGCCGTATTCATGTGGAAAATGTTCGACCGATTTTCATAACCGATAAGCTAATTTTTTTTTTTTTTATCATTAAGTCGTGTTTGATTTGGTTGTGTTCTAGAGATTTGTTTCAATAGAGAAAATGATCCTTTGTTTTCTTCTAATATATGTACTCGACGCGTTTTGGAGTTTATTTTTAGTTGACATGATAAAAGTTGTCATACCAGTCGGCTCTCTAACGTATTCGACACTAGAAATTTTCTCGTTCCCAATGGTTAATTTTTTGTGGTTTAATTTTATTAGTTCAGAGGATTTGAGAGTTTGTCCCCATGGGTGTAGGAATTTGAGTGCCTATGACTGCTCAATTTAATTTCGCATCATTTTCGAGAAATAATTGTATTCGTTGATTGGGGTACTTTGAATTCTCACTATTGGATCATTCCAGTTATACAAAGAGTTGCATTAGGTTTTGGATGAAATTTTTGTTTTCGCCATCACCTTCCTCTTTTCCATTTTCTTTTGTTATCTTCGTGAAAACAAAAAAAAAAACTTCTCTTATTTTCCATGTGGGTGGCGTTCGTTTCTTGTTTCTAGTGTGTCTGGAACTTCAAAGTTCTTGTTCTATACTCGGTAAGCCATTATGTTTACTCATCTTAGTTTATGTTTCCCGTTTTTATGGTTTTTGTGGTTTACATTTTGGCCTTTATATCCACCCATAGTGGTGGCTTGTGGTCCCACGATGGTGTGTTGTTCCCATGCCGCAGTGGGCATTTATTTTAGGTGGGGTAGAGGTCATTGCCTCCTTTATGGATTAGCCTTAGGAAATGTAGTATTTTTGTTTGAAATAACCATAATTTATAGGCTTTTATTATTACTGATGTGGTGGTGATCAACGATAATCCTATCACTTTGTTGTGCTGGTGGTGTATTGGCACAATGGTTCTCCTTTTGACCTTTTTACTTCGAGAACAACAATTAAAGGGATGATATGGATGCCAACTCATTCCCCCATTCTCATGCCTTTCAGGTTTATATGGTAAAAGAAATGTCTTCTCTACACGACTTGATCCTCCAACCTGATGAATTGAGTTATGCTTAGGTAACCCATGAACCCATATGGGTAGGATCTATTTTTACAACCACCGATGAGAGTGGGTTCACGGAAGTGGACATCGACACTGGTGATTGGGAAATGCTAGCCCTGACTATCAACAAATGTACATGTTTGGAGTACCCTATGGTGTCTATCCCTGTATACAAGGTCATATTCAGAGATATGGGATTTCGATTACCTTTCACTATCTTTGAGATAAATGTCTTTCAGCACCTCGACTCGTGCCCTTCCCAAATTCATCCAAATTATCTTGGCTACATGAAAGATTTTCAATGGGTTTGTGCCTACATGGATTTGATCCCGATAATAAGTCTATTTTTCTATATCTTCGGTTTTCTCTATAATAAGGATACCATTGGGCAAAACTTTGTTTCTTTCAAGCAACCTAAGCGCTTATTTGTCCTATATACAAATTATCATCGTAGTTACAATGATAGGTACTATGTTTCCCGTCCTCTGATCAAGAGGGCCACAAATAAAGTAGTGGTCAATGAATAGGTGCTTGACAACAAAGGTGCCCTTATTATTGGCGAGATGGGGATATTATGGAAATAGTCATCATCTTATTTCATGTCTTCTTATCGAGTAACCATTTCCACCACAACAAGATGGACATGGTCACCAAGCTGAAGGACTTAAGTATTCTTGAAGTCTCAGACCGCAATGCCATTTGTCGTTTTGTTCACTCTTTGAAGATGGAACTTGTCGTCTCTGATGGTAATGTCTCACTCGAGTAAATATTTATTAAAGCTTGAGAACTAGTGGTTTTTCACTTTCAAAGGGAGGATGACAATTGTCTTCATATGTGTTTTCTCACACATGATAGTTTTTCTTATTAACTTAATGATATACTCATTTGTGATATTTTCTATTTGATGGAAAACATCGGTTTTGTAGAAGGCGATTGCACTGAGGGAGAAAAGGAGAAAAAAGAAAAGGTCTTCTTCAGCCCATACGTCGGCTACCCTAGTCCGAGTTATTCATCCTAAACATTAGGACGTAATTGTTGTCAGTCCTCCACGGATGGTTGTGACCCATGAAGTTGATGAGTTGGAGGAGCCTTTCTTGAAGGGTATTAATACTCGATGTAAGTATACAAGGTCTGTTGTCGATAGTCAGGATATGAGGGTTACTGAATCGGTACATTTTTTCTTTTCAGATGTTTGGTCGAATTTTAACTCGTCAAATCTTGTTGTTCCACTGTCGGATTTGACAGTTATGAGAGATTTGGGCTTTGTTGATTGAAAGAAGGCGTTCATGGCTAACCTGGCTGCAACTCTTCAGGTTATCGTTGGCTCGCACTATGGTGAACAATAAGGTAAATCATACTAAGGAGATCAATGACCTTCACGAACAAGCAGGAAGAAATAAGGTGAAGAGGATTGGTTATGAGACCAAGATCATTGACTTGTAGGAGAAATTCAAGGTCTTCGTGGCGGTGACCTCGAAAAATGACTGGCTCCATAGAGAGGTGGATAGGTTGACCCGAGAAAAGGAAATTTTTTCCTTGAATCCAAGTATTCCAAATGTAGAAGAATGGTAACCTTAACGTTGAATAACAAGAGAGAAGCCAAGAGATCTCATTACTGAAAGAAAAGTTGGATAGGTTGGATTGAGGAAGTTCGTTGCGAATGGGAAGATTATTCAGCTAACTTTTCCTGCCCAGGGCAATCAAAATTCCTTGTGTAATCTGTTGACTTGTTTTATTGAAATATAGGCCCCATTATGGGTTGAGCAAGTACAATAATTAACTTTATGTAGGTACCTTAAATTTTAAAAATGCGCTTGATTGCTTTATTTTCTTGATATTTGCCTGAATGTTTTACTTGATTGTCGCGATCTCGAACGATATGAGTCGAGTGCGAAAAGTATGATTAACAGCATTGGTGTTTGTATCTCAATCTTAGAATTAGTTATATGTCATTATACTCGACCGCGTGAGTTCGTGTTGACATATATGTGTACATTAAATTAATTTTTTAACAGTTTATAATTGATTGTGCGAGTTTGTATTAACGCATCTATATACATTAACGTAAAATTTATTTAAGAGTTTATTATCGACCGTGCGAGTTTGTATTTACGCATTAGTGTTGGATATCTATGATCTAATTATAGTATCGTTTTAACTTGGATGCATTCTAGGTTCAAGGAACAAGTTCGTTGGAAAGGGTTTCTAGAATGTAGGCTCCCTTTTCGGTTTTGGCATTGATTCAATATGGACCTTCTCAGTTAAGAGATAGCTTTCCTTTGTTGTTATTTTTAAGATTCTCGCGTAGGATAAGATCATTTTCTTCAAAGTCGCATAGTACTCTTTTGTTGTATTTGATGGCCACTTGTTGTTTAATGACAAGTTTTTTCAAGGCAGTTGTTTGTTTGACTTCACCAATAAAGGCGAGTCTGTTGCTTTGTTTGTCCTCGTTTGTTTGGGGATCTATTGGGTAGTGGTCCTTCAACTTAATCCTCATATTTCAATGAGAACGACGACCTCGATTCCATACATTAGCCGAAAAGAGGTTTCCCACATTATTGAATGAGGTCTTGTTTAGTAGGCCCACTAGATGGCGATAAGCTCCTTACACCATCTTCCTTTAGCGGTGTCTAATCTTTGTTTTAGTCCTCGAAGGATGACGTGGTTGGAGGGTTCAACTTTCCCATTCGTTTGTGGATGTTCGATGAATATGGAGTGTTGTTTTATTCCTAGCTCCACGAGGAGTTCTTGAAATTTTATGTTGGTGAACTATGTGTCATGAACTGGTCTGTCGTTATTCATTACATTTGCTGCTGTTGCAGTCTAAAGTTTCGAGTGTTTGTTGAATTCAATGGAGTCGCCACCAAAGTTTTTTTTAAATAGGGAAAACCTTAAAAAAAATAATGGTCTTTGAAAGCAAGTTTAGAGTTCAGGAGTCGATTATGCGTAGGAAAGATATTAACACCCTACAACATGTAAAAAAACGGTTATTTGTAATTATTTGTGCAAAACTAATATTAATTTAAATATATTTACTTCTATTTATTATTAAATATGAATATCAATTGTTTTTTATGAATGTGATTTTGAAATAAAAGTATGCTTAAGAAAAAAAAGGATTTTTTTTTATTAATATGTTTGACAATAGTGTGATCCTTCCTCTACGTATCTCCCGATGCGATTGAGAAACCAAAGCTACATAATTCTTGGTAGAAAATGTAGATATGTTGATTGTTTTTAAAAGTGTGTTTTGTTGTTGATAAGAAAGTTTTAAAAAAAACTTTATTTTGAGAAAATGAGTTTGTTTTATTTGAATTAATATTTTTTAGGCTAAATAACACCTGCAGTCCCTTAACTTAATTTCAGTTAACATTTTAGTCTTTTATCTTTTTTTTTCCCAATTTGGTCCTTTATTTTAATTTTAAGTGACAATTTGATCTTTTATGTTTTAAAATGTCAACAATGTTATCATTTTTTTTTACAAAAATTCAAAAAGTTTATCAAAATTTTCAAACAAAACCCACAAAATAAATTATCATCTTCCATATAATTCAAATTTCATCAAATGCATAACTCAAATATTCAAATAAACTCATATTTTCATCTCCAAAAACATAAAATTCATCAAATAAAGATGGAAAATATGAGTTTATTTATGTATTTATAAAAAAAACGAGTTTTAACGCTATCAAGTTGTACAACTTGTGTCATAATAACTCAAAGATTAAACGATGTCACATCTCATTAATCTTTTAATAATTTATTTTTAGTTATAAAATGAGCTTTAACACCACCAACTTGTACAACTTGTGATTTTACAACTCATAGATAAAAAAGATGTCACATATAATTAACTAAATTTAAATGTCCGTTTTAGATTAATTTATCTTTTTATAAAAATATATTTTAAACTATCAAATTGTATAACTAGTGTTCTAACAACTCAAATATTCAAAGATGTCACATCTCATTAATTCTTAATAAATGATTTATTTATGTTTTTTTATTTATGAAATTTGATATTTAGTTAGGAAGTAAATTAAACACAAAATTAAAAGAAAATTATAACTCTAAATGGGCAGAGCTCCCAAAGGAACATATTTGTTTTTTTGTTGTTGCCCAACTTGATTTGTTCTCTTTATTCGGTCTTTAGAGCAATATTTTTTGTCTTCTTTTCTTGACTTTCATTTTGTTCTAACCTTCCAAGTTCGATTTCGTGCTCTTGAAGTTTTCCAAATAGTGCATAAATAGACATTTTGGATAGACTTTTCTTTTCGGAAATTGCAGTCACTTTTGGTTGCCAAACCCTTGTCAATGATCTTAGTACTTTTAAATTTAATTCATCATTGGTGAAGATTTTTTCGAATGCCGTCAAATGATTGGTTAAGTGGGAGAACCTTTTCTGTAAGTCTAAATTAGACTCTCCGGACTGCATTCTAAATAACTCATATTCTTGTGATAGTGTGTTGAGTTTAGATCTTTTTACCTCAATGGTGCCTTCGTGAGTTACTTCCAACGTATTCTATATTTCTTTTGTTGTTTTACTGTGAGATATACGGAAAAATTCATCCATTCCCAGTGCTGATTGTAATATATTCTTAGCCTTTTTTATCGAACAACACTTTTCTTTTATCATCATCAGTCCAAAAAAAATTTTATCTTTATTTCTTCTTTGTTATTAATGACAGTTTTTGGAATGTGAGGACCATTTTCAACTGTATCCCATATGTCGTATCCTTGTGCTTCAAGATATGCTTGCATACGTATCTTCCAAAAATTGTAGTGCTCTCCAACATAACATGGTGGCTTGGTACTGCTACCACCGTCTCTAAAAACAGGTTGTGCGGAAGCCATGAGTAATTGATCGAGGAATAAGTTACCTTAACCTACTCTGATGCCAAATGTAAGTATAGAAGTACGCTTAAGAGGGGGGGG